>NC_133017.1:12500-40000 GCF_048564905.1 Vicugna pacos
GAGTCGGGCCGCGGCGGGCCCGGGAAGCGAAACGCACCGGGGCGCGGCCCCAGGGGACGGGCGGACGGACGGAGCGGACAAGTGGAAAGGACGGACGGACAGAGAGAGGACAGGACGAGCGAGGAGGCAGCGGCACACGGCCGGCGCGCCCGCGGACGGGCGACGCCGCCTGGAAGCCGGCAAGCGGGAGAGGAGGGCCGTAGAGCCACCGCCAGGGGCCCGCGCCAGAAACCCAGACGCGAGTCGGCCGCCGGGGTGCGACACGGGGTCTCACCGCCACAGGCCCTCCGGCACGGGGGCGGTCCCGCGGCACCCACGGCGCCGACTGGCAACTCTCTCTCCTCGGCACCCCCACGGCACCCCTCACGGGGGCTCAGGGCCACCCTCGCCCGACACCGCAGAGCCTCAGAACGGCCCACCGCAAGGCTCTCCCGCCGCACGGGCCGGCGCTGCCCTGCCCCGACGCACACCCAAAACAAAACGTTCGTGCCGTGCCGAAGCACCCCGCCTCCACCCCCCCGTCGGGTCCGACGACGCCTCACCCGGGGCCGCCTCCAGGGGAGGGACAGCACCCACACGCGGTGAGGCCACGTACTGGTCCCAGGACGGGGGGGTGGGTCGGTGGTGGAAAAGCTCGGCGCGGGTGGCCATCGGTCCGGGCAGGGGAGGGCCGGCGACGACGAGGAGGGGCCGCTCGCGCACAAGAGCGACGGCCGCAGGGGTCGGGGGTGTGGGCGGGCACCAGCCCCGGGAAGGGGAAATCCCGAGACACGACCGGGCCGCCGGGGAAACAAGCGCAGGATCCCACCACCCCCACACGTGGGGGCGGCCCCGCGACGCCCAGGACGCCGGCCGGCCTCAGCCAACCCTCGGCGGTTCCTCCCACACCCCGGCCCCGCCGCCGGGACTCGCGCGCAGCAGGCTAACCCCCACTCCAGAGGGTAGCCCCTTCCGCTCGCTCACTCGTCCGTCTGTCTGTCCGGTCTGTCCGTCCACCACCCACATCATCCTGCTTCGTCTGGCTCGCCCCCAGGCCTCGCGGCCCGGGGAAACGCTCCCGAGCGAGGCGGCCCGACCCGTAGCCCACGCACCGCCACCGGTGGCTGCGGCTCGGGACCGGAACAGGTGGGGTGGCTCCTCGCGGCGGGGAGACAACGGGGGGCAAAGTCGGGGTGGACCGCCTTGCCCCTCCCCCCACGGCACGCACCGGGGAGGCAAAGCCCGCGCGCACGCACGCGCGCTCGCACGGCCCCGCGCCAGACGCCGGGCCCGGCCCGGCCCGGCAGAACCCTCCCCCGACTCGGAGGGGGGAGGCGCGGGCCACAGCAGGCAAAGAGCAGCACACGGCCCCGCCGCGGGGCCGGCGCAACCCACACGCCAAAGCGGCGGGGCCCTGCCCACACGCTGCGGCAGTCGCTCCCCGTGGCGACTGCACGCTCTGGATGGAGGAGCGGCGGCTGGGGGTTGTCCGGTACCCCCCAAGGCTCCCCTCTCAGATCGCTAGAGAAGGCTTTCTCACCGAGGGCGCATCGCCCCCTACCCAGCGGGGGCCCCCTTCAGGCCTACGGAAGTCCACCGAGGCGGACGTCAGCGCTCGGCTGGGCAGGAGGGGCCTGCGGTAGGGGTAAGCAGCGGGCCGAAAAGCGAGCGTTCGCGGTCGGGGCCGGGGAAAGCCCGTGCCGCCTCGCGAGGAGACGCACCCAAGGCCGCGTGGGGACGAGACAGGCGCCCGCCCCCACCGGCACATCACCCGGCCCCACCACGTCCGCTCCCACGCCCGGGCGCGAGCCCCGCAGAGGGGGGGACCCACCCGGCGTGCGCCCGGCCACGTCAGTCCCCCCCGTACAGGGTGAGGACGACGACCAGGAGGCGGCCCCGGCCCCAACCGAGGGTGGGGAGCGGGGCCACGCCTCGCTTACCGTCTCGACCCCTCCCCCACTGCTCAAGAGAGTGGCTCGGGACACACGACCACCGCAGGGGTTACCCGAGAGGACACGCTGGGGACGGGAAGCGATGCCACCGCTCGGCCTCGGGCACCTGAGGGACAACCTGGAGCGCTCCAGGGGCACCACAGAGGGCCAAGGCGAGACACGCTCGCACCCCGGCGAGGGGATACGTGGCGTGGCGGCGGGGGCAGCCCTCCCCCACCGCGGGGGAGGGCCGCTCGCGAGACAAGACGCCGAGCAGGCGAGGAGGCGAGAGGTGTCTGCCGCGTCACAAGACCCCGGCCCCGCCGACACCACGAGGCACGGGAGACCGAGGTCGGGCCGGAGTCCGCACCCCTTCCTTGCCCCCGCCACCCACGGGCGGTGGAGGAGAGGCGAGGGGCCCGCAGGCAGAACGAGAAGAGAGGCCACGTTCACCATGAACGTCCCGTCCCTCGTCTGGCGCGGCTTAGGCCCGGCCCGGGAGAGCATGACGTCACCACATCGGTCAGGTGAGCGAGCGAGCGAGCGAGCCATGGGGCAGGGAAGCCCCAGAGCCAGAAGGGAGGGCCCGGCGAGGACAACCACCAGAGGGGGGCCTGCTTCAGCCTCGCCAGGCGCCACCCACTCCTCGTTCCTCTACGAGGAGAGTGGCCAACGACCCCAGGCGGAGAATGCCTGACACGCGGCACGGAGCCTGGGAGGGTGGGGTCGTGCCGGCCACCACCGGGTGCCTGCGGCAGGGAGCGCACGGGGTAAAAGACCCACGCCGCCACCTCACCCCACCGCCCTCGGGCCACCAGAGACCGGAGGCGGCACCACGGGCCACGTCAGCCGGACGCACACACGAGAGCCGGCGCGCAGGCCCGAGCGGGCGGCTCAAGTGTCAGAAGCAGAGTCAGCTTCTACCAGGCCAGGGCTCACGCAGAGACAAAGCCCAAGAGCCCCACACGCGTCCGGAGACCCAACACTCGGTGACAGACACCGAGAAAGACCGTGTCAGCACCTATCTGCTGGCAGAAAATGCCCAACACGAAAGGAAAAATGACAGCGCCCGGAAACGGGTCGGGTCCACGATTTGCAGGGGGGGCCCCGGGACCTCGGTCCGGCCACCTGCCCCCAGCCCTACCCCCATAAATGGCAGCCCCGAAGCTCTCGGGGGCCATCTGATCGACCGGGGGGGGGAGGGGGAGGGGGAGGGGTTGAGGAGGCGCAGTGGGAATGGGAAGGGACGAGAGGGAGACGGGATCGGGCCGGGGACGCCCTGCCCGTTTCTCGCCCGCGTGGCCGGGGACTCGGGGAGATGCCACAGAGGCGCCTCCGAGGAGAGGGCCCCCCACGAGGGACCGCTCCCGAGCACCGGGCCGGGGAAAGCCTGCCTCCCCCACATCCCTCGCAGGACGCCCCCGTGCCGGTCCCCGAGTCCGGATGAAGTCTCGGTCCCTCAAATGCCACCGGAACCCACGCGGGCAGGCTTACGGGCCGGGGGGCGCCCTCCCTGGCCTCCCGCGCCAACAGGGGCCGGCCCAGCCACGTCTCCGGGTCCATCGGGACTCAGAAAACATTTCATCCAAGGAGGCGCCTCCGACGACCGGGAACCCCAGCGCGCCCGTCCCCGGCCTCACCGCACTGGGCCCGGGCCGCTCCTCGCCTCGGGAGCAGTCGTCCAAGGGACACAGACGAGGGCCGGACCACCTAGCCGCCGGCGGCCCGGGCGCGGGACACCCCGTCCCTTTCCCCCGCGGCGGCACGGCGCAGGCCGTGTCCGATCGGCTCGGGTCGGTCCCCGCGGCTGCAGGGGCACAGGCGGATGCTGGTCGACCAGGCCAGGCCACACGGCTTCCCCCTACACACGAGATCCCGGGAGCGCGGCGACAGTCACCCCCTCATCAGCCTGCGAGTCCAATCTGCGCCGAGAGCAGGACGCGCCCGCGGCTCAGCGCCACGGGGACTGTCACCGCCGGTGTCGCCAGCCTCCCCGAAGTCTGCCTCGGGCCCCGCCGCCGAGCCCCATCCCTTGCCGAGGTCGCCGACGCTCGGGAGAAGAGGGACGATCTCAAGAGCGGCAGCCAGATGGCGCCCGACAGCCGTCGCCAACGTCCCCGGAACCGATCCCGACCGCCGGCCGCCCAAACGCCCGAGACCGTCCCGGGCTGAGGCGCCGGGCGGCCGGCCGGCGCGACCCCGTGGCGTCCGCCTCGGAGCCCGCTCACCCTCGTCACGGCACGGCACGGCACGGCGGCATGAGGCGACGCGACGCGACGCGACGCGACCCACCCCGGCAGCAGATCAGGGCGGGGAGGACGGAGGGAGCCGGGGTTTGGCAAGACACGGCCGGCCGGGCGGGCGGCTGCCGCGAAGGGGACGCGCTCCCCACGCGATTCCCCGGGCGGGGGAGATCACACGGACACGCCGGCGGGTGGCCCAGAGCGACCAGGACGAGATCCCGGGTTCCCGGCGGCGGGGGGGGGGGGGTGGGAAGGGGAGGAGGGAAACAGGGAGGGAAGGCGGGGGCTGGCAAACCGAAACCAGGCGAGCGCTCCGAGAACAACGCAGGAATCGGCTTTGGAGTCCGTCCTCTCGAATGCAGGAGGTCTTTTGAAAGCAGACAGGCAAAGCCCAGAAGCTAGAAAAGAAAGGATGAAGACCGTCAACCCCATCGAAGTGGAAAGAAAAATCGATCTTGGCACAGATCGCGACAAAGCCCAAAGACAACAAATGGGCGCGTGGGGAAAACGCACTCGCGGTCGGTCGTGAGAACACGGACGTCAGCACGGCTGACCACAACCACAGGGAGGAGGAGGAAAAACAAAAAAATGCGGGCGGCGGTTGGGGGGGGGGGCGAGTCGATAGCCACCCGCTCGGTAAATCGAGGTTCAGTGCATCTACACAGAACAACACTGTGCATGGGCATCCGCGTGTCTGTGTGTGCATGTGTGCCCGTGTCTGTGTCTGTGTGTGTGTGTCGGTGTGTGTGTTTGACACACAGTCACACGTGGACAAGGAAACTGTAGCCCCATGTGGAAAAAAAAAAAAAACATGAAAACAAACGACAAAACCCACCACCAAAGGGAAATCAAGTTGTAGAACTTACTCTGGGGTTTTAACAAAAAACAACAACAACAACAAACAAACAAACAAACAAACAAAAATGTAGAAAAAGCACCACCACAGCCCATCAGGGGTTCCTCTCCTAAACAGTCCAAGAACTCGGTCAACTCCACCTCCTAGAAGCCAACAAACCAATGATGAAACACGGGCAGGAGACCCAAACTGACTTTTTCAGTTTAAAAGAAAAAAAAAATTATTTTGTATCCAAATGGGGAAGGGGCGGGGGCGGGGGAGGATGGTGTGTAGAACTCAGCGGCAGAGTGCCTGTCCAGCACGCGCAAGGTCCAGGGTTCGATCTTCAGGACCTCCGTTCAAGTAAATAAGGAAGTCGGTGAGTCAGGCAATCACTAAGTCAGGCAACAAACCAGCAAAAGAAACGAATTACCTCCCCTCCCCGAATAAGCAAACAACAACCAAAAACAACAACAGCAACAAGAACAACAACAACAACAAAAAGCCTAAATAAATAAATACATGTAAATAAGTAAGCAAGTAAATACATAAATAAGTAAACAAAAACAATTAAAAAAGGGGGAAAACGCACGCATTTCTGTTTTTAAGAGATATCCAGACAGGCCCAGAACCTGGAATCACGACAGCAAGTTCCAAAAACAAGCAGAAAGTGCCTGCTTCTGACGGAACATGTGATAGAGACCACCGTTCGATGGGGCCGGGTGGGCGGGCTGGCGGGCGGACACAGAGCTATGGACTCATACCTGACAGAATCCGCTCTCCGACAGAAGACAGAAGGCAACACGGAACAGGGGTTGGCGGTGGGGGCGAGGGGGAGAGGGCAAAACGGAGGTGGAGGAAAGCCATTAGGGAATACAGGACAGAAGTCCCTCAAAACATCCCACAGGAAACTCCTGGAAGACCCGGCAGTTCCACTAAGGGCCCGCGGATGGACGAATGGACAGTGTCACGTGGTCTGGAGAGACCTACACCTTGAGGGGATGATGTTAACCAAGTGACCTAAGTCCAAGAGGGATGTTGTCACTTCGAGGCAGAATCCCCAAGACAATACGCAGGAACATATGCAAGGAAGCTGAAACAGGCTCATGGATACCAAGAAGGAACAATGAGTGCAATGGGTGAGGGAGAGGAATAAGTACAAGCTTCCAGTTATCTCCAATTATTAAATACATTAATCACGGGTTGTCATGGACAGCAGGGCGAGTCGAGTCAATCCATACTATTGTCATGACGCTGTCCGGTGACGGATCCGTAACCAGACTCATCGCGGTGATCATCGTGGAACATGGAAGAATCCCGAATCGCTATGTTGGACACGTGAAAACTGACATCCTATTGTCAGGTCAATTATGAGAGAGAGTAGGGGAGAGAGAGAGAGAGAGAGAGAGAGAGAGAGAGAGAGAGAGAGAGAGAGAGAGAGAGAGAGAGGGAGGGAGGGAGGGAGGGAGGGAGGGAGGGAGAGAGAGAGAGAGAGAGAGAGAAAATTCTCACTGTCTTCCCAAAAAAAAAAAAAGAGTTCAAAAAGAGTTCAGTGAGATAAAGAGTGGATGTAGGTGAGGGCAATAGGTGGAGGAGCTGAAAACCACGACGGCGACACATGTGCAGCATCCCACACGGTGGCAGTGTGGTCCTATGCATGCTCAGCCGTCTCCTAGCCACCTCCAAGTTGACATCCAGGGTCATCCTTTTAGGTTTCGTGGCTGCACTTTCGTCTGTCTCGGGCAATACTCTCTCTTGATTTTCCATGGGGGAAGGGAGGTGGGGTGGCCGGGCGGGCCACACCACGACACACCGCGTCGCGCGTGACCTGGATAACAGATACACACCCGTCCACCACCCACGGGCTCCGAAATCTGTCACTGGTCACGACGCACACTTCCTCGGTCCTTTACGGAGCGATGGCGGACCGAACAGGCAGCGGCCAACTTTGCCGTGCACACAATGACACTTCATCCCTCGTGGAAACAAACTGATGACGAGACAGCATGGTCAGGGGGCGGGTGTCCTTTCAGGAAGACACAGTCATTGAAAGTCCTGCGCACGGGAACTGGGCCAAGGGAGATCTCCATCACCCTACCCAACCCCGATCCAAATTCTCATTCGGGCAGCTAAGGGTCAAGGTCAAAGTTTCTTTCTTCCCGGGGCGGGGGCGGGGGGGGATCCTTTTGGGCCTCGATGGTTGTTCAGCTGGAGAGATCACCCTTGGGCTGCACATACATTTCGGGGTGGTCCATAGGGCTCCACGACAGTCCCGCCACCAGGCAGATGGTTCCACCTGATGAAACCGGTCTGGTCTTTCGTTCCAGGAAGACAAAGGTCCGTGGCCGAAGCCAACGAGAAACCCCGGGTGTGAGTCCGGAGCGCCACCACTCTGGAAGATGTCAAGGCGTCGGGCTCGAAGAGGCTCGGGCGGCCTGAAAAACGCATGCGGGTTCAGGTCCACTTTCCAAGCGGCCTCCACAGCAATGGGCAGGAGGAGGGTCTCGAGAGGGGACACGGCAGTGATCTCTCTCCAGCAGATGTCCAGCTGCTCAGTCCGGCTCGGCGGGGCTTCAGGGAAAGGGCGGCTTTGGTTCTCGAGGATGCCAAGTCCAAAGCGGGAGAACCATGGGCAACGGGAGTCGGAAGAGCGTTGGCCAACTATCGGAGAAAACTCGAAGCACGCGTGACGTGGCCCAGCGTATCAGTGGAAGGCAGGGCGGGGTGGGGAGGGGGAGGGTGGCGGGAAGCACGCAAAGATGATGACACAGAACCGCATTCTCATCTCTATCACGCTGTACGAGAGTTTCCACTGAGACATGCTCCCCTTCCCCTGGTCTCTCCAAGGACGCGCATTTCTACCAAAAATCACCCCCATTCAGACTTGTCAGCTGGCCAGATCAGCATGCTTCCACGAAATTCGGCCTGAAGATGGACAGAAGTCCATTAAGCATAGCCATCGCCCCTAGAGGCTCTCGGACACCCGCTCTGCTGGAACGTTTCCTAAGGACGGCAGACGAAGATGGTCTCCACATGCTTTCCAGGAGACGTTCCTCAGAACGAGACCGTGACTATTCCGGAGACCGTGACTATTCCGAAGCAAGCCCGAATCGGTCACAGCAAATGTTCACGAGGAAGTCACGGTGAACCGTCTGGGACACAAGTGTTTCCCAACCGGTCCACGTACGGACACGATTTGGTCCTAGCCAGAAACAGACACTTTCTCCTCACAGCATCCTTTTGTTTTGTTTTGTTTTGTTTTGTTTTATTTTATTTTATTTTATTTTATTTTATTTTATTTTATTTTATTTTACTTGTATGTATATATGTATGTATGCACATACGTATCTATGTACGTATGTACGTACGTACGTATGTAAGTAAGTAAGTATGTGTGTATTCCGGTCTGTCTGTCTGTCTGTCTGTCTGTCGGTCCATCCGTCCTCCGAAGGTATACCAGTCATGTCGGCCAACACACTGACAGATCTCGAGTCTTTCCTATCAGAAGGATATCAAAGCACGTCCCCTTCGACTCATGGAGCCAGGAACGAACGCTTCCGTATCTCATCTTCTTTGGAAACGATCTAAACATTCCAGGGACGTCGCCAGACGCTCCAGTTGCAAGGGACCAAAAACTACGTGGAGGAGGCACCAATTTTTCAGAGACGGGCCGCCTCCCCCCTCCCCCAACACACACACTACCCCCCAGGACTGCTTGGGATGTGAACACTTCCTGAGACTTGAGACCGAGCCAGCCATCGCTCCCAGACTCTTTATTTTATTTTATTTTATTTTATTTTATTTTATTTTATTTTATTTTATTTTATTTTATTTTTCTGGCTGACACATTTCATGACAGAGGTAACCCACAGGAACTTCAAGGATTCGGGGTAAACCTAGGGAGGCAAAAAGTTTCACCTCGAACGCTGCTCATCACAATCAAGACATGGCTCTTTTCACGAGACCAATCCCTTGACATTTGGTTTTCTGGATGGAAGGATCTGTCCCAGATCATGTCAACCTGAAGGAAAACATTTGGGTTCCTTCCTGTTCGCATTCCCTGCCTGCATGTTCCCTTGAAAACCAGTTCCATAGAGCTCTTTCGTGAATGAACTCTGGCAAGTGTATATGGAGGGAGAAACACGTCAGGCCTACAAGCCGGGGACGTACACACGTGCCTACATGCATACATGGGACTGGGCCCTTTCCAGATCCTTGGATGGCAGTACCATAGAAATGAGGATGGCTTCCACAAGACTCTCAGGCAAGCCAAGCTCTGTTGCGAAAGCGATAGCTTGTGCACAAAGGAGAAGGTGGCATGACGGGAGGGGGGGAAGGGGAGCACCAGCTCCCTGAGCAGCAGGGGCCACTTGCTTTTCTACCTAAAGGAAGGGCTTTGTCTCAGGATCACTGATCACTTCCACAAATCATCCAATATCTTGGCTCGGCCGCAGGCGCCTCCAGGGTGCAGAGCCATCGCCCCAGGCTCTGTGGGGAATAGAGAAGACTTCCGTGAGGGGAAAGAAATGCATGAGAATTTTCTGCAAGAAAGCTCAGGAACACATAATGTGAACATGGAGAGTTGAGCTTCCTGTCTTGTGACAACTAGGTCTGCTGGGTCATGTCACAGAGAGCAAGCGAATCCTTTATTCCCCTGAGCCTTTTTCTTTCTCTTTCTCTTTCTTTGTTCTTTTTTCCCTTTAGAGTGTGTGTGTGTGTGTGTGTGTGTGTGTGCGCGCGCGCGCGCGCGCGCGCGTGTGTGTGTGTGTCTGTCTGTCTGTGTGTGTCTGTGTATGTCTCTGAAACTCAGGTAATGCCCTGTCTCATACAGACGAGACCAGCAGATCGACATGACCAGAGACTTTGTAGCTTTCATTTAAAAACTATAGGTCACTCATGAGTCGGGTAGGACGGGTGCTGCGTCCAGCGCAGTTCGGGACCGTGTCTGAGGACGGGCGACGCAAGAATTAAGAAACAAAGAGACAAAGTAAAGAGCAAAAATGGGACCAGGGGACTCAAGGTCTCGTGGATCTAGAGTGCCAAAAGCCTGGTCGACAGCCTGTTTATTGGGAGTCTACGGCTCAGGGGGGGAAAAAAAAAAAAGATATGCGATCAAAGAGGTGGGGCTTTAGATATTTCATACCAGAAGCACGAAGTTCTGCTTGCTGGCTAACTGATTCATTTCAGGCCTAACCCTTCCAGGAACAATCACCCTCCTCCGGGGATGCAAAATTTCTAAGCGTATATCCTGTGATTGCCTCTGGGACATCTCGAGATAGCAAATATTTCCCCGGGGTTAAACCGCATGCTTTCCTGCCAGAACCAAGTTCTGTTAATGGCTGATCTGGCTTCCCATGACCGTCCATTGTTTTACCCTAAGGAAATATCTGCCATCCTTTGTGCCCTCACGGTCAATCTCAGGATTGCCCCTCACACAATTTCTTTAGCATCATGCATGTTCTAGGTCATCTACTGTGTAAAACATGAAAACAAAGCAAGCGTGTGCATTTTTAAGCAAGTTAAGTGTGAATGTAAGATTTTAAGCTCATGGAAATGTTGGTGCAGCTTGGTTTCTAGTTGCTTGTTTTCCAGCAGCTTGTTTCCCAGCAGACGCGTAGGACACTAGAGAACCCACTCACTTAGAAAGAACCGATGGGACGGGTAAGGTTTTTCGGCTCGGAGGGTGAAAGCTTTTAAACTCTGCGTGGAAAAAAAGACGTTTCAGATGTATATTTCTCCTTAAGAAGGCTGCGAATTAGAGTTTCGACGAGGGAGCCCTCGCAGCAGTGTGCACGTTTAAAAAGGCCTCCGCGTGCCCCCCCCCCCCCTTTTTTTGTTTCTTCCATTTGGTTTCAGGTTCTACCTGATTCAGCCCCCTGGCCTCAGTCTCAGGCCATTGTGAGCTATGTAGACGTTTCTGACGTTGTCGAGACGGACAAGATAAGGACGGTTCCCCCAGAGAACAGGGCCGCTGCTTCTATGAGATCAAAAAGCTGACCTGCTCATCCAGCTCTATGTTTAGGAATTTGCTCCTTTCTGGGAAAGCGTAGAGCTCTGCGGTAGAGTGCGTGCTCAGCATGCACAAGGCCTTGGGCTCAGTCCCCACTACCACCACTGAAAACGTAGAATAAATCTAAATAATTACTTAAAACGTAGATAAAGACACCTAACGACCCGTCCCCCCTCCAAAAAGATAAAAACTTTTTGTTAAAAAAAAATTTGTTTTTTAAATTAAAAAGACAGGAGGAGGAAGAGGACGAGGACGAGGATGAGGAGGAGAAATTAGCTTCTTTCCAACAAGGAGATTTCCAGGTCAAATGGAGAGCCAAATATTTCTATGTTCTAAGACTTCAGCTTTCCACGTATCCTGGTGTCAAAACGTCTGCACGGGTAAAGATTGTTCATCATTCTGTGCCTATGCACTTCCTGCATTTTGGAGTGTTCATCTGTCCTTTCTCTTAGGAATAGATGATCATCATAAACAGCAGTTCTGTTGATTAAACCCCCTTTTAAAATATCGTTGTTTCATGTTCACTAAAGTTACCTAATAATCACTTCACAATCTATGGAAGTCAAATCATTGTGCTGTACACCTGAAACTGATAGAGGGCTGTATGTCAAACCTATATCAATAAAACTGAAAAAAGAAAAGAAGAAGAAGAAGAAAAGAAAAGTCGGCTCGGGGCATCCGATAAAGGCCCTCTTTCTGAGCGCACAAGTCAACCTCGGGCCGATTCACCCTGACCCTGAAGAAGGGCAAAAATCACCCTCCACTCTATCTCCCGTTAGGTCCCGGACACTAGCCAGAGTTCCCCCTCCCTCAACCCCCACCCCGTTCTTGCGTCACACTGTGTGGGCTCAGGCACACAACCTATCGGTTTCCTTGAGCGTGTGGAATGAATATCGCCCGAAGGGAATTTCCTCTGTTGTCGTTTAAATAAGCTGACGTGTTAATCAGTGCTACGGAGGGACACATTCCCTTTGACCTGATCAACCAGAATGACATCCCAGGACCCAGGAATGTACAATATCATGGATTGGAAAGTATCTTAGAATTCAGAAATCATGGTGATGTGGGTCTGATGACCTAGCTGGCTCCATACAAACCAAGAGATGAAGGTGCCCAACGTTTTCACTCGATGCTGCCTAAGTTCTTGACAGTCACTTTAAAAAAGGAAAAGGAAAATTTGGATGGCACGCTTAGTTTTGATAATGCCCTCTGACTGCATGGTGAAACGCAAGGAAAAGCCGTGACGCTCGCCCACGGTATAGAGAGAAACGCAGAACCGTGTTTCTGGTAGCCTTCTTCACCGCTGCGCCAAGGCGGGAGCGACGGCTACCTCATGCAAAGGAGGAGAGGACGGGTTTCTCGGCCCCGTCACACAATGCCAGGCAGAAGAAACCTTCTCTGATGAGACATAAGCGTGTCAAAGCGCATCCCTGCGTCGAAGGCTTCGGTTTCCCGGGGAAGGGGGTCGAGCCGAGGGACCCAGGACCCCACGTCAGTCAGTCAGTCTTTCACTGGATTCACTGGCCTCGCTCTTACCCCTCAGCAATGGCCGCTCAGATTGCTCACGGGGGTCTTTACCTTCTGGCTTTAGGAAGGACTTTAAACTTCGGCTGAGGGGCAGACACCCAGAAGGGTTCTTTCAGTTCACCCCATCTTAGGGAATGCCATACCCAACACGTTGGTTTTCATCCCATCGTGGGCCTACCTACCGGAGAGTTTTGCTGCTTAAAAGTCCCCTGTGCTCCACCTATTCATCAACAACCCCCCCCGCCACAACACACACACACACACACACACACACACACACACACGCACGCGCGCACACTCACACACACACACACACACACACACACACACACACACACACACACAGAGAGAGAGAGAGAGAGAGAGAGAGAGAGAGAGAGAGAGAGAGAAAGAGAGAGAGAGAGACACAACCTTCACCCCCGCACACACACAACCCCACTCATCTTTTCACCCTCTCTGGGCTTTTGCCCTTTTGAGAATGAACGTCATCCAGAGCCGGTACCCTACAGGATGCCACCTTTTCAGATTGGCTCCTTTCAGGGAGTCATGTGCACGCAGAAACTGCCCCGCCTGTCTCCCACAGGTCTCTCGGCTCCACGGGCCCCTGGTTTCCTTTTTAGAGCCAAATCACATGCCGTGGCACGGACCTAGCCCGGGCTACGTGTCCCTTCACCTCTTGAAGGACGCGTCTGTCTCGGTCGCCTCCACGGTTCCGGCGGTGATGAAGCAAGCCCCTCCACCCCCCACCCCCACCCCGCCCGCCATCCAGGTCCGTCCGTCCGCGTTCAGGTTTCCGCGTGGACGGAGCCCCGAGGGCTAGGCCTCAGGGTGAGGGTGGTATGGCGGGTGGCGGGTGGCACACTGAAGGGTCCGAAATCCGGAGGATGCCGGCAAGGAAGGTCGCCAGGTCAAAGCCTTCCTTCCCTCCCTCCGTCTCCTTAGGGTGGATGGCTGGGCCCATGAATTCAGAGAGGACACGAGACACATGGTGTGAACCGAGATTCCCAAGCCAGGAGACCTGGTGGAGGGTAAAGAAACGAGCTTATTGGGGGGGGGGGGCCGGGGGGGGATGGGGGGGTTCTTAGGACTGCAGCCCAGGAGACACAGATGCAAGAAAGAAGCACTGGAAGTGTGTGTCACCAGACTACCCCACGGGGCAAGTGGAGAAGGGGAAACGAAAGAAAACACCACAAGAGCAAGGCGGGAACTTTGAAACGACAAGGCTGCAGCTAGCAGCTGCTGGCAGATTTGTTTTTGAAACCGGTTGGTGGCGCCCTTGAGCTTGATACAGTTCTGACCACTCATGCCCCCCCTCCCCCCATGGATGCCGGTGTCGGGACCCAGGGGAGGCCACCCCAAACATGTATGTGCCTCCGTGGCACACGGATAGGTTAGAAATGAGAGTGACCGAAGAAGCCGAGGGGCCGGCCAGCAGACGCAAGAGGGACCGGACCCTCAGACTCTTCTTTCTGTCTCCCTGAAAGCGGGAAATCAATCACTTCCGTGGAGGGTGCCCTCCCTGCATCTGGACTTAGGAAATCACCCTGATCTCCCACTGAGAGCCTTCAGGCCCCGGAAGCCTAGAGAAAACCAACCAACCTCGTGACTTCTTTCAGGGGCTTCCCCCCCAAAACCCAAACTCCGTCTCGATTCTTCACAGACGGGTCACCCAAAACCAAAGTCTCTCAGCCCGGTCCATTTCGCACAAAGGGCTGATTTCTTGTCCTAAAACGGAGAAAAGCTGCCTGCTTCGGGGACACATGAGTGCTTGAATGAAAGACAGGAGGTTCCCTGTCGCTCCTGCTCAACGATCCGTCTGGGGTCCATTTTTGGATCAGTCCAGCCCAGAGGACTCAAGATGTGTAGAGGGAGGGGACAACGTGCCCCTCCCCGAAACAAGACTATGTCTGTAACCAAGTTCCTCCCACTGGCCGTCCAGCTCCATTTTGGATGACTGAATCCTGGTTCACCTCATTTGGCTGTTTTGTTTTGTTTCGTTGTGTTTGTTCTTGTTTTTGTTTTTTGATTAATAGACTTTATTTCCTAGAGCAGTTTCAGGCTCACAGCAGAATTGAGCAGAAAATACAGAGAGTTCTCACACAGCCCTCCCCACCCACACATATATCCTCCCCTCCCCTCAACATCCCTCATCAGTGTGGCCTATTTGGTCAAACTGATGGTCCGACATGGACACGCTATTATCAATCAAAGTCCATAGTTTACATGACGGTTCACTCTTGATGTCGTACGTTCTATGGGTTTTGACAAATGCATAATGACATGTAGCCACCACTATGGTATCCGACGGAATAATTTCATCGCCTTAAAAAAATCCCACACGCTGTATCTGTTCATTCCTCCTTCCCTCCCTCTCCCCAAACCCCTGGATACCACGATCTTTTTATTGTTTCTAGAGCTTTGCCTTTTCCAGGATGTCCTTTGGTTGGAATTGTCCAGTTGGTAACATTTTCAGACCGGTTTCTTTGATTTAGTAAGATGTCTTCTAAGTTTCTTCCATGTCTTTCATGGCTTGATAGCTAATTTCCTTGTCTTTCTTTCTTTTTTATTCATGTATTTATTTTTTAATTTTTTACTGCACACATATTTTTTAATTTACATATACGTACTGTTCATTGTTTCCAGGAAGGTTTAGCGCTTTAGCTTTTTAAACTTACATAGTTATCAAAGGAATAAAGCCAACCGCAAAATAAGGATGAATTCAAAAAGATACACACACCCTGCTATTAACAGCAACATCATTTATAATGGCCAAGATACGGAAGCATCCTAAGTGCACATCAATATTTGAATAGATAAAAAGAGGGGACACACACACACACACACACACACACACACACACACATATACACACACGGAATGGAATACAATTCACCCGTAAGAAAGAAGGATATTTTGCCATTTGTGGCCTTTCCTTTCCTTTTTTTTTTTTTTTTTTTCCCCTCCTCCACTTTAAAAACCAGAATTTTATAACTGGGATAAACACTTCCATTGCGTCAAAAACAGTAAAATGCCTAGAAATAAACTTAATCGAGGAGGTTACCTATACTCCAGAATCTGAAATGACACAAAGAAATGGAAAGCTGTCTTGTGCTCTTGCATTGGCAGAATCAATACTATCAAAATGGCCACACTACCCAAAGCAATCCGCAGGTTCCGTGCAACCCCTGTCAAAATACTCACGACATTCCTCACAGAACTAGAACAAACAATTTCAAAATGTATAAGGAACAATGGAAGACCCTAAACAGGCAAAGCCATCTTTTGTAGGTCTCCTCTCTCTCTCTCTCTCCCTCTCTCTCTCTCTCTTTCTCTCTCTCTCCCCACTCCCTCCCTCCCTTTCTCTGTCATGTTTTTGTTCTCTTTTCTTAGGGTTTGATGACTTGAGACGATCCTTTAACATTCCTTGTAAAGCCGGCTTGATGGTGCTGAAATCTTGTAGCTTTCGTTTATCTGTGAAGCTTTTGATTTCTCCCTCAAATCTGAACGAGAGCCTTGCTGAGTAGAGTATTCTTGGCTGTCACTTTTCCCCTTTCATCACTTTAAATATGTTGTGCCACCCACTTCTGGCCTGTAGAGTTTCTGCTGAAAAATCAGCTGATAACCTTACGGGAGTTCCCTTGTATGTTATTTGTTGCTTTTCTCTCGCTCATTTTAATATTTTCTCCTTACCCTTAATTTTGGTCAATTTGATGATGATGTGTCTCGGTGTGTTCCCGTATGGTACTCTCGGCACTTCCACCTCATTTGGTTATTTAAAGGATCTTCAGTCTGTTCAATTCATAGGAGAGAACTTCCACACGTATTTCTTCTCAGTTTTATGAAACAAAGAAGGACCCAGAAAACTGGCAAAACATAAATGCTCTTCTATTGGGTTGAGCAAAGACAGGCCCTGGCCGGGGAGGGGGGGGGGGTGTAGATGTATGTTATGTCCTGATTCCAGGAAGGAAAGGGGCCAGGGTCAGCGTGCCCTTCTTTCTGGGGTATCTGTCTGTTCGCTTTTGGTGTTCGGCTGGTTTGGTTATTTCGGCTTTCTGTTTGGTTCCTTTCACAGATCCAGTGGCTCAAAGCAGCATTCTGATTTTCTTTTCTCCTGGGGTTTGGTTTTTGATAGGTAGAGGGACAGGGCCCACGCAGGGGTGGGGGTGGGGGTGGGGGTCACTGCGGCAGAGAAAGGGAGGCGGCTATGGTGAAATCATCGAGCTGAGGGGATTTCTACGAGAGGGACTCTCCGAAGTGAATGGGGTCCAAGGAGATCATCAGGGTTTCTGTGTGCTCGGTTGGTTTTGTTCGTGCGTGTGTTTGTTTTTTCTGGACGAGGCCAAAGAACTCCTCGGGTGGAGGTGCGTGTCCGAAGGGTCTGACAGGATGGGAGGATGCGGGGCGAGTCAGTCCATGTGCCCAGAAAGAGAGAGAACCTGTCATAGCTGAGACTCAGGCCTTTTTTGGACCTAGGCCCAGAGAGCAGTTCGGCTCCGAGCATTCACGGAGAAGTTCGTCGCCACCTCAGTCGTGTCCCCCACCCCCGCCCTCCCCCACGCCTCGGCCCCCAGTGAAGGAGGAATCATGAAGTGGCCGCACTTAGGCTAAGCCAATTTTGGGCTTTATGCTTACTGCTTGCTTTTAGAACGATCAGCAAACTCGACTGACCAGACACCGCTCCCAGCCCCAGGCCCACTGTTCAAAGCAGCTAAAGTTGTCGATTCTAACTGTTTGATTGGACCTTCCTCTGATCGTTCAAATTGACAATCATGTTTGACGTCTGAGTCTTTCCCCAGGAAGGGAGTCACGGGAGGATAAGCTCAGGAGAACGACCAGCCCCCTCCCACCCCCCCACCCCGAGTTCCTCCGTGGCGCTGGTGCCGCCGGGTGAGTCTGACCAGAGAAAGAAGGTCACGGGCTGATGACCTACTAGACCACCAGGAGGTCCCATGTTACCAGACACTCATCCAGATTTAGGAGGAAGTTTTATCAGAGACCCTTGTTGATCATGAGCACCTTTTATGCTCCCGCCTGTTGTGATTCCCTTTCATGCTCCAACCTGTTCGTCCACAGAAGCATGAAACCCCAACCCCAAGACGGGTTCACAGTTTGGAAGGCACTACTAGCCTGCTGTGAGTCCCCTTTGCCCAGCAAAGCAATCAAGCTGCCTCTTTTCTTCTAAACTCTAAGACCCTGTCTCTGGGTTATTTGGCTCGTCAGGGACGGGGTTGGGGGGGGCGATCTTTCGGCAACACCCGCACAAGTTTCCCTGAGTGGCAGGAACCAGCGTGGCCCTCAGGCCTCAGCCCCGCAGGCAGGCAGGCAGGCAGGCAGGCAGGCAGAGCTGGAGCGACCGTTGGTCCCGCCCCCGCCCGCGCACCCCCCCCCCGCCCCCCGCCGCTGCTTCCGCCGCCGCCGCCGCCGCCGCCGCCACTGCCGCCGCCGCCCAGGCCTCCTCCACCGATCGGTCCCAAATCGGGTCCTAAATCGACTGGACTGTCTCCTGGAAGCGGGGGCGGGGACGTCAGGAGGATCCATTCGGCAGGGCCTCGTTCAATCGCTTCATTCAAATGCAGAAAGCTCTGTGCTCAGGTCAGAGCCTTTGACTTGGCCTCCGGCTCCTCTCCGTTGAACGGCTTTTGTTTTTTGGTTTCAATTTCCCCACCCTTAGGCCACCCCGTCCCAACTGCACGGAGGGAGGCGGGAGGGAGGGGGAGAATCTCGCCTGGTCTCAGGCCAAAGGAGTCCCCTCCTTTTCCTAACCTGGGTAAACCCCACTAAACCGTTTGAGAATCATGGAAGGGCATGGAAGCAGACCTCTGACTTGATAGATTCCTCTGGGATGGGAGACTTTAAAAAAAAAAAAAATTCTTTTTCCCCTGCTTCCAGGGAGGCAGAAAGGAGGGACAGAGTGTTCCTCTTGCCTCGGGCAGTTCTTTCTTTGTTTGTTTCTTTCTTTTGTTAAATCATGCTTTTTTTTTTTTTTCCTTCCTTTTTTTTCCTTCCAGTTTTATTGAGACAGAGTTGACATACAGCAGTGTATACTTTGGGGGGCGGGCGGGGAGAGGAATTCGATTTTATGCATTTATTTTTGACCGGAGGTACTGGGGATTTAACCCAAGACCTTGTGCTTGCTTGCTAAGCACACACTCTACCACTGACCTATACCCTCCCCCTTGGCCACTTGTGAAGTCCCTTTCATTCAGCATAATCCATCGGGCACATTTTGGGGCAGCCTACTCTGGACCCCAACATTTCCCTATTCTGTAACTTCCCTGGAAGTTTTACACATTAAAAGCTGGGCTGTTGACTGTGCGTGTGCGTGTGCGTGTGCGTCCGTGCGTGCGTGCGTGCGGTCTGGGGGCAGGAGGGAGGGAATGGTTTCCTAGGGGGCCTGCGTTTCATGGACCCAGTTTCTTAGTTCTGAGAACAGGTCTGTTCAAGGAAACTGTTGCCGTTGTAGTATCTCGTCTCAGGAGGCGGTGGTGTCGATGGGCTTCTGAAGCTAGGCCTAGGGAGCAAGCAGTCAGGTATCGCCTAAGAGGCACTTGTGTGGACAACCAAAGTACAGCACAAAGGTGAATCGTCGGAGCAGATGAGAAACCAGATTCAGGGCCGGGAGTAGGGGGTCAGTCTGGTAGGAGATTTCCACACATCGGGGTCATCGAAACGGCTCGAGCAGTTTGAAATGCCTCTGATGATGTCCTGGGGTGTTCGGCTCAACTCTCTGAGCGGCTCCCCCGAAAACAGGCCCGAGGATGGTTTCCACAGGAGCTGTTGTGGCCATTTCTCTGACGTTTACCTCCCGTTGTCCAGCTTCAGTCTGCAAGGCTTCAGGAGACGGAGCGTTTTCGTACTCAATGATGCCAAGGCAAAAGGGTGAGAGAAAATGGGAAACATTCGTGGAGAGGGTCCTAGGCAGATAGTGGAGGCAACTAGAAGACCTTCAGTCTCCGGGCTGGCTTTCAGGTTGAGACAAAAACCCTAAGGAAAGCACTTGCTGCCACAGGACATAGACTAACATGGGAACCATCCAGAGAAGATCAGCACGGCCCCTGAACGTGGACGACACACGCCCATGCGTGAAGCGTTCCATAGTTTTAGTGAAGTCAGTCACCCAGGGAAAGACAGATATCCTATGCCATCACTTCTAGGTGGGATCTGAAAGTAAGTCAAGACACCCATCCATACATAAATAACTCCATTTTAAAAAGACTCCAAGGAACCTATTTACAAAACAGAAACAGACTGGACTCGCAGACATGGAAAAGAAACCGATGGTTAACACAGGGGACAGGGTAGGGTGGAGGAACGGGGTAAGGCGGAGGGATAAATCAGGAGTTTGGGATTAGCAGATATAAACCACCCTATACAAACTAGGTACACAAGTAGGTCCTACTGTCTAGCACAGGGAACTATGTTCAATAGCTTGTAATAACCTATCCTGAAAAAGTATACGTGTGTGTGTGTGTGTGTGTGTGTGTGTGTGTGTGTGTGTGTGTGTGAATAAGTGAATCACTATGCCGTACGTCATAAATGAACACAACATTGTAAGTCAACTATACTTCCATTGACAGAGAGTTCCTACAATAAGCAGGCAGACAGACCGACAGACCGTCAGACAGACAGACAGGCAGGCAGACAGACACACACACACACACACACACACACACACACACACACACACACACACACACTGTCTGTCTGTCTGTCTGTCTGTCTGTCTGTCTCTCTCTCTCTCTCTCTCTCTTTCTCTGTCTGTCTGTCTATCTGTCTGTCTCTCTTCTAAGGGTGGAGAAGAGTTTGCTGAGCTATTTCGGGGGCCCTCTCATCCTAGTTCCTATCTCCAAGTTGGTTCAAAGTCCAAAAGGCCGTCAAGCACTTAGTCAGATAGGTCCCTCGAAGAATACCTCCCACATCACGATGACAGACTTCTTAGGCCAGCCGAGAAGGTCCTTCAGTTCTGTGCCCATCTTGGCTCTAAGTTGATGTCAGTCCTCCAGGATCCAAGAAAGCCACGTTGGAAAACAAGTGGTGATTTTGATGGGACAGAAGATCAGTCATTTGGGGGGCGAAGGGTGGGGTAGGGAGAGATACCAGCCTGTCTGTCTGTCTGTTTTCATCCAGTGTGGGAGCCTTCCCAAAGAGATAACTCGAGAAGAGAGAAACGGGGAGTTGACAAAGAACACGTGCGGTGGCGTGCCCTCCCCCCACCCCAGGAGAAGGCCAAGCCAGAAGTCCCTCCGGATGGCGGGCTCTGGACTCCGGCTTCCAGGGGAAGCGATATTTTTTCCTCCCCATTTCAGGCCCGGAAGAAGAGGGAGAGGCAGAGTGTCCTTCTCGGGCATCCGTTGTTTCTGAAGCACGCTTGTTGCCGAAAGATCGGCCCCCGTCCCCGATGAGCCCAAGAATCCAGAGACAAGGTCTTGGAGCTTAGAAGAAAAGAGGTCATTTTATCGCTCTGCCGGGCAAAGGGGATTCACAGCAGGCTAGCGTCTTCAAAACTGTGTACCCACCTTGGGGATGGAGTGGGTGGGGTGGTTCTAGAGCCATAGCTCAAACAATCAAGCATCGATCACCATCCACAGAATCGTTTTCTCATCAGAAGACTCAGCATGGTGTCACGATGCCTCCCAGGTGACCCATTCTATAGAGGCTGGCGGTTAGATCTCATTATCTCATAAGCACTCAAGGTGTGGCCTTCTTGGTCACTCAGGCTATTTTGTCAGGTCAGTAGTCCCGTGACCGACCTTCTCCTCGGAGAAGGACTCAGAGACCCAGCACGATGATGACTTGCAATGACTGAAATACAGTAGAAACAGTAAGATCGATAGCTTCCAGTTTCAACAACGGGCCTGGAACCGTGAGCAGCAACCGGTCAGTCAGAAGAGTCGACCGTTTTAAGGGCGAGCATAAGAAACCGAATGACACCCCCCCCCCCCAAGCAAATGAATGAATGAATGAATGACCTAATGATCCTCCCCTCCTCTCCCCCCCCCCGCCCAAAAACGAAGCAATCCGTTAGCCTAATTCCGGCCATTTTATTCATCCTCCTTCACCCTGAAGCCCCAGTCAGCCACGTGCCACAGTGGTCTGTTTTCCGGTTTCCTCCACCACCCCAACCCCCACCAACGACCACCCCGCCAACATCCCCCCATGCCCAACCACCGCCCCAAGCGCGGGACTGGACGGGGGTGCTGGGGGCTGAGGGGGCGGCGATGGCGGCTTGAGGTGAGGGTGGGGAGTGTTCCGCCCAGATCGTATAGGAAGCTCAAACACAGCTGCAGTACGAGACGAGATGGTAGATTTCTGTGAGTCCTCCCTCCTCTTAAAATCCTTCCTAAGGAGGAGACAGACAGAAAGAGAAACATCACCCTCACTCCCAACGCCTCCTGTGCCCTCGTTGCACCCCAAAACAACAACAAGAAAAACAAAAACAAACACAACCACAAATAACTCGCTATCCCTGGGGAAGAAGGTTTCGATGGCATGGGGATATCATTCTAAACTTCATTCCCTCTTCATCACATTTCATGGAAACCGATTGCAATCTATGAGGCCCTGTGAAGGTAGGGGTTGGGGGGTAGGGAGGAGGGAGGGAAGGGAAGGGGGGAGAGAGAGAGAGAGAGAGAGAGAGAGAGAGAGCGCAGAGGAGAGGAGGGATAAAAGGGGAGAGGACAGGAAAGGAGAGGAGGGAAAAGAGGGGAGGGAAGGGGAAGCGAGAGGAGGCGAGGGGAGAGGAGAGGAGTGGAGGAGAGGGGAGAAGAGAGGAGCGGAGGGGTGAGGGGGGAAGGGAGGGGAGAACAGGGAAGAGGAGAGGAGGGGAGAGGAGAGGAAAGAGAGACAAGGGAGACAGACAGAAAGGCACACACACACACACACACACACACACACACACACACACACACACACACAGAATAGCGAAATGGAGAGAGAGACAGAGAGAGACAGACAGACAGACAGACACGGATCTAGGTCCGGGAGACTACACATGGGTATTCTTCTGAGTGATTTTATGTGTTTTCTCAATCGCCACCTATGGAGATAAAAGTCGCTCCCATAAGATGAAGGGAGTCCTTCTGCCACCGCCCCCGGCCCCGCCCTCCAGCACCGCTTGTGTTTGTCAGGGATTCCAAGCCAAAGCACGTGGAGGAGTGGGAGAGCTTCCTGGCGGCCCAAGGGGGAGGAAAGTCCGGCAGCATGAGAGAGGTAGTTGGCACGGGGAAGCTGGAGGCAGGCTGACGAGAAGATGGGTGAGGGGGCAGGGAGGAGGGTTTCCCAAGTTGGAGAGCCAAGACGAGGGAGGGGAGCCGTCGGTGGTCGCGTTCTGACCCCGACCCCGACCCAGACTGGAGCGGATCCCTGAAAGGAGGCGGTTCGGGCTCTCCTGCCGAGAACGCCCCTCTCTTCCTCTTTGTGCAGAAACACCTTCCGCGGACCGAGAAAGTCTATCCCGAGACCCTCGTCGGAAGAGTCCTTTCCAGACCCATCACGATCCTCCTGGGCCAAGGGGTCCAGGGGATGGGGCGGGGCCTCCATTCGATCCGTCTTCCGTCCGTCCATCCATCCGCAAGATCTTGAATATCCATGTAGGATTCCGGATGGTAGCAGTTTTCCAGGATCCTCCAGATCCTTGTAAGACCTCTCCTGGCAGATTCGACCCCTAGGTCGTACCGCGCAGCACAGGGCACTAGATTCAGTCCCTCGGGACGAGGGTTCCTGAAAAAGACCAGGAAAAAGAAGAACACAATCACTATGGTGTGCACCAGCCAGAAACCAGCACAACCTCGTCACTCTAACAGACTTGCCAAAGGCGGGGTGGGGAGAGAAAGTCATAGGATGGCTACCATCCCTCCCACCCCCACCCCACACGCCAAGCCCCCCAGCCCATCGTCATCCCTGCTCCCCCTCCTCCTCCCCCTCCCCTCCATCGACGCCCGCCTCCCGCTTGTACCCCACTCCTCCGAACCCAGCACCACCCACCTCGGCCTGGACGTGCTCGGCTCGGCTCGGCTCGGCTCGGCCCGGCCCGGCCCGGCCCGGCCCGGCCGTCCGGCCGACTTCTTCGCAGTGTCTAAAATAGCGCCCGGCCGACAGGCAGGTGGCACACGGCACCCGGCAGGGGAGCGAGCGGGACGGTTCGGGATCTCTGGGCGGCGGGGACACGCGGCCGGACAACCAGGAGCACGGACGGCCTGGCGTGCGTTTCTCCGCTCGGGGGGCCTCGACCAGGGACTGTGGTACGGGGAACGGGGACACACACACACACACACACACACACACACACACACACACACACACCCCTTCACCCCCACCCCCACCCCCACCTCCACCTCTGACAGCTTTCATTTGTTTTCGGCCGACCGTCCCTCGATGAGGTACAAGTGCCGGGGCTGGGGCTGGGGCTGGGGCTGGGGGGGTGGAGTTCCTCCCTCCACAACGACCCCACACGGGCTCTGTTCCAGTCACCCGAGTCCTCTTCCAAGTGAGACCACAGGCCTCCATCACCCGGCGTGAGCACTCGGGGGAAAAAGTCACCATCCTCATCGCTCCGCTCCACCTCTACACGTGAAGAACAGTTCCCAGCCCACGCCACTCAACCCCACCCCACGCCCCGATGCCACCCACCGCAGTGGAGAGAAACGAGACGAATCCACAGACGTCCATCCATCCGATGAAGAAACGGACGGCCCCATTCCAAGGAAGCATAGATATCTAGTCAGGAGATTCATCGAGTACTATGGAGGCGGTGGGAAAGGGGGGGGGGTGTTGCGGTGGGGAGGGCCTAGAGATCCAGCAGTACAGCCCGTGCTTAGCATGCAAAAAATAAAGGCCCAGGGTTCAATCCCCAGCACCTACTCTTCAAAAATAACCCGCGGAGAAGCAAGACGGCGGAGTAGAAGGACACTCGTAGCTCACCCTCTCCCACAAATACACCAAAACTCACATCGACGGACCCACTTGGCCAATCAGAGCACCTGCGGAACTCCGACAGAACACCGCCCTCTTCGAAAGACAAAGACGCCCAAAATCTGGTAGGAGAAAAGGAGAAAAGAAAGAGTAAAAAGCAAAACAGTGCGGGAGGGACCGGTCCCGCGGGGAGGGAGCGGCAGAGGAGGAATAGGGCTCGTTCGCCAAAACTGCCCCTCTCCAACGGAGAGGCCGACGGGACGGAGGGGGCGCCCCCGAGCCTCAGATCTACCCAGAGCACCCCTTGACCGACCGACCCAAGTGAAACGGGCACAGAGGGTCCCCGCGACACCCAGCCCGAGTCGCAGGCCGGCAGCCAGGGGCCGGGACAGGCCGCACGAGCCGGGCGGAGGACCGGGGCGGCGGCCGGGAGGGGATACAGAGCAGAACAACCCGCCCCCCCCATACATGACGGGAAAAGAAAGGCAAAGCAACACGGCCGGTGTGCCCTGGGGGGAGGGGCGCCGTAGCCTCCGTCTCCTCAGATCCGCGGCGCCATCACCGGCGCTTCTCGCGAGAAGAGAGGCGGGACGCAGCCACAGCCGCCATAGCCTCTGGCGTGCAGCATGCGGGCGGGGGCGGGGCCGAGACTCGAATCCGCACCCGGGGGCTCCGCAGCCTTCTAGGCAGGACTGAGATTCGTTTACAGCCCGAGGCAGATAGGATATTTCTGCCCCGGTACCTCAGAGAACTCGCGCCACCATGACTAAGAAGGAGCCGAGTTTTGGGACGCAGCTAGGGGCGGGGCGGTTCCACGGTCTTCCCCGAGCCCACCTACGGAGAGGAGCGCCGCCGACCCGAGTCGGAGCACACAGCCGCACGGAGCAGCGGAACGACCGGGGCCGGGAGAGGGCGGGCGGCCAGCCAGCCACCCTCCTTCCCGGGAGGAACGCAGCATCCGACCGCGGTGCCGGGAACACGTCCCCCCCCCCCTTTTTTTTTTTCCTTTTCCTTTCTCTTTTTTAATCTCTCTTCTATCGGTTTTACCTTCTGTTACCTTTTTAACCTTGACTTTTGAACAGTCGTCTACGTTGACGGTTTTAATCCCTTTTAAATGTTTCCTTGAAAATCTTTTTATTATTATTATTTTTAAACATCCACCCCCTTTCCTTTTTCTCTTCTCTTGGTTTAGATCTCCTGTTATTGATTATTTACAGGTTTCAGATATCGTTTCTCGATCTTTTTTCTCCTTTTTATTAAGGTTATTAAAAGACGTCTCAACTCGATCGCTCTTCTGCTTCCACTTACTCTTCTATTATTGATTACACAGTGTCTTCAAACCTTTTCTTTCTCCCTCCTTTTCAAATCCTGTGTTTTATCTCTTGTTAAAGTCTGTTCTATTTCCGATTACCTTTTAAAAATTTACTTTTGAAACAATTGTGCTTTATTTTCTGATCTTTTCTATTTTTTAAAGGCTTTTAGAAGACGTCTCACCTCGATCGCTCTTCTGCTTCCACTTGCTCTTCTATTATTGCTTGTACACTCTTTTCAAACCTTTTTTTCCTCCATTCTTTTAAAATCCGGCTCCCCCACCCCCCTCCCCCTCCCACCGTCTCTGTCTCTGTCTCTCTCTCTCCCCCTATCCCCCTCTCCGTCTCCCTCTATCTCCCTCTCCCTCTCCCTCCCTCTCTCTCTCTCTCTCTCTCTCTCTCTCTCTCTCTCCCTCTCCCTCTCCCTCTCCCTCTCCCTCTCCCTCTCCCTCTCCCCCCCTTTTAAAGTTTTATTCCTGTATAGGCTTTAGATAAATACCTAAACTCCTTAAGGACCACAATAGATAACTGATACTCCTTAAGCCACAGTGCCAGAGAGATAGGAGCAGCATGAGGAAGCAGAGGAACCACTCCCAATGAAAAGAGCCAGAGAAATTCCCTGAAAGCACGATCCACAAAATAGACACGGATGGCCTGCTAGATCAAGATTTCAAAAAAGGAGAGATCCAAGTACCGAAGGAACTCCAAGTGATAGTGTTTAGATGTATACTGTACGTCAAAAACGAAATCGAAGCTCTAAAGAAGAGTCAAGGAGAACTGGTCAGCTCACTGGCTGACATGAGAAGTGGTCTAAAGGCTGTCCAAAGGAGGCTAGATCACACCGAGGAGCGAATAAGTGGCCCAGAAGACAGGACAACAGAAAGAACCCAATCAGAACAGCTGAGAGAAAAACAAATAAAGAACAACGAAAACAATCTCAGGGACCTACGGGACCATCGAAAGCGTGCCCATCTACGCACAATAGGGGTTCCAGAAGGGGAAGGAAGAAGCAAGGGGGTCGAAAAGGTATTTGAAGAAAGCATGACTGAAAATTTCCCAGCTCTAAAGAAGGAATCCGATATCCAAGTCCAGGAGGCTCAGAGGGTGCCAAACAGGGAGAACTCAAACAGACCCACACCGAGACCTATCCTAATCCAGATGGTCAGAGTCAAGGAGAAAGCAATGATCCTAAATGCCTTTAGGCAAGAGAAAAACAAAGAGTGAGTTCCAAGGGAACCCCCATAAGGCTCTCAGCGGATTTCTCTCCACAAACACGTCAGGCCAGAAGGGAGTGGCAAGATCTATTGAAATTCCTGAATGAAACACAAAACAAAACAAAACAAAACAAAACAATGCAGCCTAGGATACTCTATCCAGCAAAGCTATCCTTTAGAATAGAAGGAGAGGTAAAGAACTTCACAGACAAGCAAAAACTAAAAGAGTTTTGCAACACTCAACCCATGCGAAAAGAAACATCCACAGGTCTACTCTAAATAGAGAAGAAGCAGGACGGTACAAACATGAGACACTCATCCCCGGAAAGGTGATCACTCCCGTTCATTCCAAACAGAATAAACACAAAATTGTAAAAGAAGACATCTAAACCATCAGGAGTGACAGAGGGAAGCAAGAAAATATAGAGACTTTTATTTTTCCCCCTTCTCCTTCCTTTCTTTCTCTTTGAAACGTTTTGTTCTCGGTAGGATGGGCTTGAGATTCTATTACTATCTGTTTCGTACAAACAGTTATAGTCCT
>NC_133017.1:52500-80000 GCF_048564905.1 Vicugna pacos
GGTCTCACCGCCACAGGCCCTCCGGCACGGGGGCGGTCCCGCGGCACCCACGGCGCCGACTGGCAACTCTCTCTCCTCGGCACCCCCACGGCACCCCTCACGGGGGCTCAGGGCCACCCTCGCCCGACACCGCAGAGCCTCAGAACGGCCCACCGCAAGGCTCTCCCGCCGCACGGGCCGGCGCTGCCCTGCCCCGACGCACACCCAAAACAAAACGTTCGTGCCGTGCCGAAGCACCCCGCCTCCACCCCCCCGTCGGGTCCGACGACGCCTCACCCGGGGCCGCCTCCAGGGGAGGGACAGCACCCACACGCGGTGAGGCCACGTACTGGTCCCAGGACGGGGGGGTGGGTCGGTGGTGGAAAAGCTCGGCGCGGGTGGCCATCGGTCCGGGCAGGGGAGGGCCGGCGACGACGAGGAGGGGCCGCTCGCGCACAAGAGCGACGGCCGCAGGGGTCGGGGGTGTGGGCGGGCACCAGCCCCGGGAAGGGGAAATCCCGAGACACGACCGGGCCGCCGGGGAAACAAGCGCAGGATCCCACCACCCCCACACGTGGGGGCGGCCCCGCGACGCCCAGGACGCCGGCCGGCCTCAGCCAACCCTCGGCGGTTCCTCCCACACCCCGGCCCCGCCGCCGGGACTCGCGCGCAGCAGGCTAACCCCCACTCCAGAGGGTAGCCCCTTCCGCTCGCTCACTCGTCCGTCTGTCTGTCCGGTCTGTCCGTCCACCACCCACATCATCCTGCTTCGTCTGGCTCGCCCCCAGGCCTCGCGGCCCGGGGAAACGCTCCCGAGCGAGGCGGCCCGACCCGTAGCCCACGCACCGCCACCGGTGGCTGCGGCTCGGGACCGGAACAGGTGGGGTGGCTCCTCGCGGCGGGGAGACAACGGGGGGCAAAGTCGGGGTGGACCGCCTTGCCCCTCCCCCCACGGCACGCACCGGGGAGGCAAAGCCCGCGCGCACGCACGCGCGCTCGCACGGCCCCGCGCCAGACGCCGGGCCCGGCCCGGCCCGGCAGAACCCTCCCCCGACTCGGAGGGGGGAGGCGCGGGCCACAGCAGGCAAAGAGCAGCACACGGCCCCGCCGCGGGGCCGGCGCAACCCACACGCCAAAGCGGCGGGGCCCTGCCCACACGCTGCGGCAGTCGCTCCCCGTGGCGACTGCACGCTCTGGATGGAGGAGCGGCGGCTGGGGGTTGTCCGGTACCCCCCAAGGCTCCCCTCTCAGATCGCTAGAGAAGGCTTTCTCACCGAGGGCGCATCGCCCCCTACCCAGCGGGGGCCCCCTTCAGGCCTACGGAAGTCCACCGAGGCGGACGTCAGCGCTCGGCTGGGCAGGAGGGGCCTGCGGTAGGGGTAAGCAGCGGGCCGAAAAGCGAGCGTTCGCGGTCGGGGCCGGGGAAAGCCCGTGCCGCCTCGCGAGGAGACGCACCCAAGGCCGCGTGGGGACGAGACAGGCGCCCGCCCCCACCGGCACATCACCCGGCCCCACCACGTCCGCTCCCACGCCCGGGCGCGAGCCCCGCAGAGGGGGGGACCCACCCGGCGTGCGCCCGGCCACGTCAGTCCCCCCCGTACAGGGTGAGGACGACGACCAGGAGGCGGCCCCGGCCCCAACCGAGGGTGGGGAGCGGGGCCACGCCTCGCTTACCGTCTCGACCCCTCCCCCACTGCTCAAGAGAGTGGCTCGGGACACACGACCACCGCAGGGGTTACCCGAGAGGACACGCTGGGGACGGGAAGCGATGCCACCGCTCGGCCTCGGGCACCTGAGGGACAACCTGGAGCGCTCCAGGGGCACCACAGAGGGCCAAGGCGAGACACGCTCGCACCCCGGCGAGGGGATACGTGGCGTGGCGGCGGGGGCAGCCCTCCCCCACCGCGGGGGAGGGCCGCTCGCGAGACAAGACGCCGAGCAGGCGAGGAGGCGAGAGGTGTCTGCCGCGTCACAAGACCCCGGCCCCGCCGACACCACGAGGCACGGGAGACCGAGGTCGGGCCGGAGTCCGCACCCCTTCCTTGCCCCCGCCACCCACGGGCGGTGGAGGAGAGGCGAGGGGCCCGCAGGCAGAACGAGAAGAGAGGCCACGTTCACCATGAACGTCCCGTCCCTCGTCTGGCGCGGCTTAGGCCCGGCCCGGGAGAGCATGACGTCACCACATCGGTCAGGTGAGCGAGCGAGCGAGCGAGCCATGGGGCAGGGAAGCCCCAGAGCCAGAAGGGAGGGCCCGGCGAGGACAACCACCAGAGGGGGGCCTGCTTCAGCCTCGCCAGGCGCCACCCACTCCTCGTTCCTCTACGAGGAGAGTGGCCAACGACCCCAGGCGGAGAATGCCTGACACGCGGCACGGAGCCTGGGAGGGTGGGGTCGTGCCGGCCACCACCGGGTGCCTGCGGCAGGGAGCGCACGGGGTAAAAGACCCACGCCGCCACCTCACCCCACCGCCCTCGGGCCACCAGAGACCGGAGGCGGCACCACGGGCCACGTCAGCCGGACGCACACACGAGAGCCGGCGCGCAGGCCCGAGCGGGCGGCTCAAGTGTCAGAAGCAGAGTCAGCTTCTACCAGGCCAGGGCTCACGCAGAGACAAAGCCCAAGAGCCCCACACGCGTCCGGAGACCCAACACTCGGTGACAGACACCGAGAAAGACCGTGTCAGCACCTATCTGCTGGCAGAAAATGCCCAACACGAAAGGAAAAATGACAGCGCCCGGAAACGGGTCGGGTCCACGATTTGCAGGGGGGGCCCCGGGACCTCGGTCCGGCCACCTGCCCCCAGCCCTACCCCCATAAATGGCAGCCCCGAAGCTCTCGGGGGCCATCTGATCGACCGGGGGGGGGAGGGGGAGGGGGAGGGGTTGAGGAGGCGCAGTGGGAATGGGAAGGGACGAGAGGGAGACGGGATCGGGCCGGGGACGCCCTGCCCGTTTCTCGCCCGCGTGGCCGGGGACTCGGGGAGATGCCACAGAGGCGCCTCCGAGGAGAGGGCCCCCCACGAGGGACCGCTCCCGAGCACCGGGCCGGGGAAAGCCTGCCTCCCCCACATCCCTCGCAGGACGCCCCCGTGCCGGTCCCCGAGTCCGGATGAAGTCTCGGTCCCTCAAATGCCACCGGAACCCACGCGGGCAGGCTTACGGGCCGGGGGGCGCCCTCCCTGGCCTCCCGCGCCAACAGGGGCCGGCCCAGCCACGTCTCCGGGTCCATCGGGACTCAGAAAACATTTCATCCAAGGAGGCGCCTCCGACGACCGGGAACCCCAGCGCGCCCGTCCCCGGCCTCACCGCACTGGGCCCGGGCCGCTCCTCGCCTCGGGAGCAGTCGTCCAAGGGACACAGACGAGGGCCGGACCACCTAGCCGCCGGCGGCCCGGGCGCGGGACACCCCGTCCCTTTCCCCCGCGGCGGCACGGCGCAGGCCGTGTCCGATCGGCTCGGGTCGGTCCCCGCGGCTGCAGGGGCACAGGCGGATGCTGGTCGACCAGGCCAGGCCACACGGCTTCCCCCTACACACGAGATCCCGGGAGCGCGGCGACAGTCACCCCCTCATCAGCCTGCGAGTCCAATCTGCGCCGAGAGCAGGACGCGCCCGCGGCTCAGCGCCACGGGGACTGTCACCGCCGGTGTCGCCAGCCTCCCCGAAGTCTGCCTCGGGCCCCGCCGCCGAGCCCCATCCCTTGCCGAGGTCGCCGACGCTCGGGAGAAGAGGGACGATCTCAAGAGCGGCAGCCAGATGGCGCCCGACAGCCGTCGCCAACGTCCCCGGAACCGATCCCGACCGCCGGCCGCCCAAACGCCCGAGACCGTCCCGGGCTGAGGCGCCGGGCGGCCGGCCGGCGCGACCCCGTGGCGTCCGCCTCGGAGCCCGCTCACCCTCGTCACGGCACGGCACGGCACGGCGGCATGAGGCGACGCGACGCGACGCGACGCGACCCACCCCGGCAGCAGATCAGGGCGGGGAGGACGGAGGGAGCCGGGGTTTGGCAAGACACGGCCGGCCGGGCGGGCGGCTGCCGCGAAGGGGACGCGCTCCCCACGCGATTCCCCGGGCGGGGGAGATCACACGGACACGCCGGCGGGTGGCCCAGAGCGACCAGGACGAGATCCCGGGTTCCCGGCGGCGGGGGGGGGGGGGTGGGAAGGGGAGGAGGGAAACAGGGAGGGAAGGCGGGGGCTGGCAAACCGAAACCAGGCGAGCGCTCCGAGAACAACGCAGGAATCGGCTTTGGAGTCCGTCCTCTCGAATGCAGGAGGTCTTTTGAAAGCAGACAGGCAAAGCCCAGAAGCTAGAAAAGAAAGGATGAAGACCGTCAACCCCATCGAAGTGGAAAGAAAAATCGATCTTGGCACAGATCGCGACAAAGCCCAAAGACAACAAATGGGCGCGTGGGGAAAACGCACTCGCGGTCGGTCGTGAGAACACGGACGTCAGCACGGCTGACCACAACCACAGGGAGGAGGAGGAAAAACAAAAAAATGCGGGCGGCGGTTGGGGGGGGGGGCGAGTCGATAGCCACCCGCTCGGTAAATCGAGGTTCAGTGCATCTACACAGAACAACACTGTGCATGGGCATCCGCGTGTCTGTGTGTGCATGTGTGCCCGTGTCTGTGTCTGTGTGTGTGTGTCGGTGTGTGTGTTTGACACACAGTCACACGTGGACAAGGAAACTGTAGCCCCATGTGGAAAAAAAAAAAAAACATGAAAACAAACGACAAAACCCACCACCAAAGGGAAATCAAGTTGTAGAACTTACTCTGGGGTTTTAACAAAAAACAACAACAACAACAAACAAACAAACAAACAAACAAAAATGTAGAAAAAGCACCACCACAGCCCATCAGGGGTTCCTCTCCTAAACAGTCCAAGAACTCGGTCAACTCCACCTCCTAGAAGCCAACAAACCAATGATGAAACACGGGCAGGAGACCCAAACTGACTTTTTCAGTTTAAAAGAAAAAAAAAATTATTTTGTATCCAAATGGGGAAGGGGCGGGGGCGGGGGAGGATGGTGTGTAGAACTCAGCGGCAGAGTGCCTGTCCAGCACGCGCAAGGTCCAGGGTTCGATCTTCAGGACCTCCGTTCAAGTAAATAAGGAAGTCGGTGAGTCAGGCAATCACTAAGTCAGGCAACAAACCAGCAAAAGAAACGAATTACCTCCCCTCCCCGAATAAGCAAACAACAACCAAAAACAACAACAGCAACAAGAACAACAACAACAACAAAAAGCCTAAATAAATAAATACATGTAAATAAGTAAGCAAGTAAATACATAAATAAGTAAACAAAAACAATTAAAAAAGGGGGAAAACGCACGCATTTCTGTTTTTAAGAGATATCCAGACAGGCCCAGAACCTGGAATCACGACAGCAAGTTCCAAAAACAAGCAGAAAGTGCCTGCTTCTGACGGAACATGTGATAGAGACCACCGTTCGATGGGGCCGGGTGGGCGGGCTGGCGGGCGGACACAGAGCTATGGACTCATACCTGACAGAATCCGCTCTCCGACAGAAGACAGAAGGCAACACGGAACAGGGGTTGGCGGTGGGGGCGAGGGGGAGAGGGCAAAACGGAGGTGGAGGAAAGCCATTAGGGAATACAGGACAGAAGTCCCTCAAAACATCCCACAGGAAACTCCTGGAAGACCCGGCAGTTCCACTAAGGGCCCGCGGATGGACGAATGGACAGTGTCACGTGGTCTGGAGAGACCTACACCTTGAGGGGATGATGTTAACCAAGTGACCTAAGTCCAAGAGGGATGTTGTCACTTCGAGGCAGAATCCCCAAGACAATACGCAGGAACATATGCAAGGAAGCTGAAACAGGCTCATGGATACCAAGAAGGAACAATGAGTGCAATGGGTGAGGGAGAGGAATAAGTACAAGCTTCCAGTTATCTCCAATTATTAAATACATTAATCACGGGTTGTCATGGACAGCAGGGCGAGTCGAGTCAATCCATACTATTGTCATGACGCTGTCCGGTGACGGATCCGTAACCAGACTCATCGCGGTGATCATCGTGGAACATGGAAGAATCCCGAATCGCTATGTTGGACACGTGAAAACTGACATCCTATTGTCAGGTCAATTATGAGAGAGAGTAGGGGAGAGAGAGAGAGAGAGAGAGAGAGAGAGAGAGAGAGAGAGAGAGAGAGAGAGAGAGAGAGAGGAGGGAGGGAGGGAGGGAGGGAGGGAGGGAGAGAGAGAGAGAGAGAGAGAGAAAATTCTCACTGTCTTCCCAAAAAAAAAAAAAGAGTTCAAAAAGAGTTCAGTGAGATAAAGAGTGGATGTAGGTGAGGGCAATAGGTGGAGGAGCTGAAAACCACGACGGCGACACATGTGCAGCATCCCACACGGTGGCAGTGTGGTCCTATGCATGCTCAGCCGTCTCCTAGCCACCTCCAAGTTGACATCCAGGGTCATCCTTTTAGGTTTCGTGGCTGCACTTTCGTCTGTCTCGGGCAATACTCTCTCTTGATTTTCCATGGGGGAAGGGAGGTGGGGTGGCCGGGCGGGCCACACCACGACACACCGCGTCGCGCGTGACCTGGATAACAGATACACACCCGTCCACCACCCACGGGCTCCGAAATCTGTCACTGGTCACGACGCACACTTCCTCGGTCCTTTACGGAGCGATGGCGGACCGAACAGGCAGCGGCCAACTTTGCCGTGCACACAATGACACTTCATCCCTCGTGGAAACAAACTGATGACGAGACAGCATGGTCAGGGGGCGGGTGTCCTTTCAGGAAGACACAGTCATTGAAAGTCCTGCGCACGGGAACTGGGCCAAGGGAGATCTCCATCACCCTACCCAACCCCGATCCAAATTCTCATTCGGGCAGCTAAGGGTCAAGGTCAAAGTTTCTTTCTTCCCGGGGCGGGGGCGGGGGGGGATCCTTTTGGGCCTCGATGGTTGTTCAGCTGGAGAGATCACCCTTGGGCTGCACATACATTTCGGGGTGGTCCATAGGGCTCCACGACAGTCCCGCCACCAGGCAGATGGTTCCACCTGATGAAACCGGTCTGGTCTTTCGTTCCAGGAAGACAAAGGTCCGTGGCCGAAGCCAACGAGAAACCCCGGGTGTGAGTCCGGAGCGCCACCACTCTGGAAGATGTCAAGGCGTCGGGCTCGAAGAGGCTCGGGCGGCCTGAAAAACGCATGCGGGTTCAGGTCCACTTTCCAAGCGGCCTCCACAGCAATGGGCAGGAGGAGGGTCTCGAGAGGGGACACGGCAGTGATCTCTCTCCAGCAGATGTCCAGCTGCTCAGTCCGGCTCGGCGGGGCTTCAGGGAAAGGGCGGCTTTGGTTCTCGAGGATGCCAAGTCCAAAGCGGGAGAACCATGGGCAACGGGAGTCGGAAGAGCGTTGGCCAACTATCGGAGAAAACTCGAAGCACGCGTGACGTGGCCCAGCGTATCAGTGGAAGGCAGGGCGGGGTGGGGAGGGGGAGGGTGGCGGGAAGCACGCAAAGATGATGACACAGAACCGCATTCTCATCTCTATCACGCTGTACGAGAGTTTCCACTGAGACATGCTCCCCTTCCCCTGGTCTCTCCAAGGACGCGCATTTCTACCAAAAATCACCCCCATTCAGACTTGTCAGCTGGCCAGATCAGCATGCTTCCACGAAATTCGGCCTGAAGATGGACAGAAGTCCATTAAGCATAGCCATCGCCCCTAGAGGCTCTCGGACACCCGCTCTGCTGGAACGTTTCCTAAGGACGGCAGACGAAGATGGTCTCCACATGCTTTCCAGGAGACGTTCCTCAGAACGAGACCGTGACTATTCCGGAGACCGTGACTATTCCGAAGCAAGCCCGAATCGGTCACAGCAAATGTTCACGAGGAAGTCACGGTGAACCGTCTGGGACACAAGTGTTTCCCAACCGGTCCACGTACGGACACGATTTGGTCCTAGCCAGAAACAGACACTTTCTCCTCACAGCATCCTTTTGTTTTGTTTTGTTTTGTTTTGTTTTATTTTATTTTATTTTATTTTATTTTATTTTATTTTATTTTATTTTACTTGTATGTATATATGTATGTATGCACATACGTATCTATGTACGTATGTACGTACGTACGTATGTAAGTAAGTAAGTATGTGTGTATTCCGGTCTGTCTGTCTGTCTGTCTGTCTGTCGGTCCATCCGTCCTCCGAAGGTATACCAGTCATGTCGGCCAACACACTGACAGATCTCGAGTCTTTCCTATCAGAAGGATATCAAAGCACGTCCCCTTCGACTCATGGAGCCAGGAACGAACGCTTCCGTATCTCATCTTCTTTGGAAACGATCTAAACATTCCAGGGACGTCGCCAGACGCTCCAGTTGCAAGGGACCAAAAACTACGTGGAGGAGGCACCAATTTTTCAGAGACGGGCCGCCTCCCCCCTCCCCCAACACACACACTACCCCCCAGGACTGCTTGGGATGTGAACACTTCCTGAGACTTGAGACCGAGCCAGCCATCGCTCCCAGACTCTTTATTTTATTTTATTTTATTTTATTTTATTTTATTTTATTTTATTTTATTTTATTTTATTTTTCTGGCTGACACATTTCATGACAGAGGTAACCCACAGGAACTTCAAGGATTCGGGGTAAACCTAGGGAGGCAAAAAGTTTCACCTCGAACGCTGCTCATCACAATCAAGACATGGCTCTTTTCACGAGACCAATCCCTTGACATTTGGTTTTCTGGATGGAAGGATCTGTCCCAGATCATGTCAACCTGAAGGAAAACATTTGGGTTCCTTCCTGTTCGCATTCCCTGCCTGCATGTTCCCTTGAAAACCAGTTCCATAGAGCTCTTTCGTGAATGAACTCTGGCAAGTGTATATGGAGGGAGAAACACGTCAGGCCTACAAGCCGGGGACGTACACACGTGCCTACATGCATACATGGGACTGGGCCCTTTCCAGATCCTTGGATGGCAGTACCATAGAAATGAGGATGGCTTCCACAAGACTCTCAGGCAAGCCAAGCTCTGTTGCGAAAGCGATAGCTTGTGCACAAAGGAGAAGGTGGCATGACGGGAGGGGGGGAAGGGGAGCACCAGCTCCCTGAGCAGCAGGGGCCACTTGCTTTTCTACCTAAAGGAAGGGCTTTGTCTCAGGATCACTGATCACTTCCACAAATCATCCAATATCTTGGCTCGGCCGCAGGCGCCTCCAGGGTGCAGAGCCATCGCCCCAGGCTCTGTGGGGAATAGAGAAGACTTCCGTGAGGGGAAAGAAATGCATGAGAATTTTCTGCAAGAAAGCTCAGGAACACATAATGTGAACATGGAGAGTTGAGCTTCCTGTCTTGTGACAACTAGGTCTGCTGGGTCATGTCACAGAGAGCAAGCGAATCCTTTATTCCCCTGAGCCTTTTTCTTTCTCTTTCTCTTTCTTTGTTCTTTTTTCCCTTTAGAGTGTGTGTGTGTGTGTGTGTGTGTGTGTGCGCGCGCGCGCGCGCGCGCGCGTGTGTGTGTGTGTCTGTCTGTCTGTGTGTGTCTGTGTATGTCTCTGAAACTCAGGTAATGCCCTGTCTCATACAGACGAGACCAGCAGATCGACATGACCAGAGACTTTGTAGCTTTCATTTAAAAACTATAGGTCACTCATGAGTCGGGTAGGACGGGTGCTGCGTCCAGCGCAGTTCGGGACCGTGTCTGAGGACGGGCGACGCAAGAATTAAGAAACAAAGAGACAAAGTAAAGAGCAAAAATGGGACCAGGGGACTCAAGGTCTCGTGGATCTAGAGTGCCAAAAGCCTGGTCGACAGCCTGTTTATTGGGAGTCTACGGCTCAGGGGGGGAAAAAAAAAAAAGATATGCGATCAAAGAGGTGGGGCTTTAGATATTTCATACCAGAAGCACGAAGTTCTGCTTGCTGGCTAACTGATTCATTTCAGGCCTAACCCTTCCAGGAACAATCACCCTCCTCCGGGGATGCAAAATTTCTAAGCGTATATCCTGTGATTGCCTCTGGGACATCTCGAGATAGCAAATATTTCCCCGGGGTTAAACCGCATGCTTTCCTGCCAGAACCAAGTTCTGTTAATGGCTGATCTGGCTTCCCATGACCGTCCATTGTTTTACCCTAAGGAAATATCTGCCATCCTTTGTGCCCTCACGGTCAATCTCAGGATTGCCCCTCACACAATTTCTTTAGCATCATGCATGTTCTAGGTCATCTACTGTGTAAAACATGAAAACAAAGCAAGCGTGTGCATTTTTAAGCAAGTTAAGTGTGAATGTAAGATTTTAAGCTCATGGAAATGTTGGTGCAGCTTGGTTTCTAGTTGCTTGTTTTCCAGCAGCTTGTTTCCCAGCAGACGCGTAGGACACTAGAGAACCCACTCACTTAGAAAGAACCGATGGGACGGGTAAGGTTTTTCGGCTCGGAGGGTGAAAGCTTTTAAACTCTGCGTGGAAAAAAAGACGTTTCAGATGTATATTTCTCCTTAAGAAGGCTGCGAATTAGAGTTTCGACGAGGGAGCCCTCGCAGCAGTGTGCACGTTTAAAAAGGCCTCCGCGTGCCCCCCCCCCCCCTTTTTTTGTTTCTTCCATTTGGTTTCAGGTTCTACCTGATTCAGCCCCCTGGCCTCAGTCTCAGGCCATTGTGAGCTATGTAGACGTTTCTGACGTTGTCGAGACGGACAAGATAAGGACGGTTCCCCCAGAGAACAGGGCCGCTGCTTCTATGAGATCAAAAAGCTGACCTGCTCATCCAGCTCTATGTTTAGGAATTTGCTCCTTTCTGGGAAAGCGTAGAGCTCTGCGGTAGAGTGCGTGCTCAGCATGCACAAGGCCTTGGGCTCAGTCCCCACTACCACCACTGAAAACGTAGAATAAATCTAAATAATTACTTAAAACGTAGATAAAGACACCTAACGACCCGTCCCCCCTCCAAAAAGATAAAAACTTTTTGTTAAAAAAAAATTTGTTTTTTAAATTAAAAAGACAGGAGGAGGAAGAGGACGAGGACGAGGATGAGGAGGAGAAATTAGCTTCTTTCCAACAAGGAGATTTCCAGGTCAAATGGAGAGCCAAATATTTCTATGTTCTAAGACTTCAGCTTTCCACGTATCCTGGTGTCAAAACGTCTGCACGGGTAAAGATTGTTCATCATTCTGTGCCTATGCACTTCCTGCATTTTGGAGTGTTCATCTGTCCTTTCTCTTAGGAATAGATGATCATCATAAACAGCAGTTCTGTTGATTAAACCCCCTTTTAAAATATCGTTGTTTCATGTTCACTAAAGTTACCTAATAATCACTTCACAATCTATGGAAGTCAAATCATTGTGCTGTACACCTGAAACTGATAGAGGGCTGTATGTCAAACCTATATCAATAAAACTGAAAAAAGAAAAGAAGAAGAAGAAGAAAAGAAAAGTCGGCTCGGGGCATCCGATAAAGGCCCTCTTTCTGAGCGCACAAGTCAACCTCGGGCCGATTCACCCTGACCCTGAAGAAGGGCAAAAATCACCCTCCACTCTATCTCCCGTTAGGTCCCGGACACTAGCCAGAGTTCCCCCTCCCTCAACCCCCACCCCGTTCTTGCGTCACACTGTGTGGGCTCAGGCACACAACCTATCGGTTTCCTTGAGCGTGTGGAATGAATATCGCCCGAAGGGAATTTCCTCTGTTGTCGTTTAAATAAGCTGACGTGTTAATCAGTGCTACGGAGGGACACATTCCCTTTGACCTGATCAACCAGAATGACATCCCAGGACCCAGGAATGTACAATATCATGGATTGGAAAGTATCTTAGAATTCAGAAATCATGGTGATGTGGGTCTGATGACCTAGCTGGCTCCATACAAACCAAGAGATGAAGGTGCCCAACGTTTTCACTCGATGCTGCCTAAGTTCTTGACAGTCACTTTAAAAAAGGAAAAGGAAAATTTGGATGGCACGCTTAGTTTTGATAATGCCCTCTGACTGCATGGTGAAACGCAAGGAAAAGCCGTGACGCTCGCCCACGGTATAGAGAGAAACGCAGAACCGTGTTTCTGGTAGCCTTCTTCACCGCTGCGCCAAGGCGGGAGCGACGGCTACCTCATGCAAAGGAGGAGAGGACGGGTTTCTCGGCCCCGTCACACAATGCCAGGCAGAAGAAACCTTCTCTGATGAGACATAAGCGTGTCAAAGCGCATCCCTGCGTCGAAGGCTTCGGTTTCCCGGGGAAGGGGGTCGAGCCGAGGGACCCAGGACCCCACGTCAGTCAGTCAGTCTTTCACTGGATTCACTGGCCTCGCTCTTACCCCTCAGCAATGGCCGCTCAGATTGCTCACGGGGGTCTTTACCTTCTGGCTTTAGGAAGGACTTTAAACTTCGGCTGAGGGGCAGACACCCAGAAGGGTTCTTTCAGTTCACCCCATCTTAGGGAATGCCATACCCAACACGTTGGTTTTCATCCCATCGTGGGCCTACCTACCGGAGAGTTTTGCTGCTTAAAAGTCCCCTGTGCTCCACCTATTCATCAACAACCCCCCCCGCCACAACACACACACACACACACACACACACACACACACACGCACGCGCGCACACTCACACACACACACACACACACACACACACACACACACACACACACAGAGAGAGAGAGAGAGAGAGAGAGAGAGAGAGAGAGAGAGAGAGAAAGAGAGAGAGAGAGACACAACCTTCACCCCCGCACACACACAACCCCACTCATCTTTTCACCCTCTCTGGGCTTTTGCCCTTTTGAGAATGAACGTCATCCAGAGCCGGTACCCTACAGGATGCCACCTTTTCAGATTGGCTCCTTTCAGGGAGTCATGTGCACGCAGAAACTGCCCCGCCTGTCTCCCACAGGTCTCTCGGCTCCACGGGCCCCTGGTTTCCTTTTTAGAGCCAAATCACATGCCGTGGCACGGACCTAGCCCGGGCTACGTGTCCCTTCACCTCTTGAAGGACGCGTCTGTCTCGGTCGCCTCCACGGTTCCGGCGGTGATGAAGCAAGCCCCTCCACCCCCCACCCCCACCCCGCCCGCCATCCAGGTCCGTCCGTCCGCGTTCAGGTTTCCGCGTGGACGGAGCCCCGAGGGCTAGGCCTCAGGGTGAGGGTGGTATGGCGGGTGGCGGGTGGCACACTGAAGGGTCCGAAATCCGGAGGATGCCGGCAAGGAAGGTCGCCAGGTCAAAGCCTTCCTTCCCTCCCTCCGTCTCCTTAGGGTGGATGGCTGGGCCCATGAATTCAGAGAGGACACGAGACACATGGTGTGAACCGAGATTCCCAAGCCAGGAGACCTGGTGGAGGGTAAAGAAACGAGCTTATTGGGGGGGGGGGGCCGGGGGGGGATGGGGGGGTTCTTAGGACTGCAGCCCAGGAGACACAGATGCAAGAAAGAAGCACTGGAAGTGTGTGTCACCAGACTACCCCACGGGGCAAGTGGAGAAGGGGAAACGAAAGAAAACACCACAAGAGCAAGGCGGGAACTTTGAAACGACAAGGCTGCAGCTAGCAGCTGCTGGCAGATTTGTTTTTGAAACCGGTTGGTGGCGCCCTTGAGCTTGATACAGTTCTGACCACTCATGCCCCCCCTCCCCCCATGGATGCCGGTGTCGGGACCCAGGGGAGGCCACCCCAAACATGTATGTGCCTCCGTGGCACACGGATAGGTTAGAAATGAGAGTGACCGAAGAAGCCGAGGGGCCGGCCAGCAGACGCAAGAGGGACCGGACCCTCAGACTCTTCTTTCTGTCTCCCTGAAAGCGGGAAATCAATCACTTCCGTGGAGGGTGCCCTCCCTGCATCTGGACTTAGGAAATCACCCTGATCTCCCACTGAGAGCCTTCAGGCCCCGGAAGCCTAGAGAAAACCAACCAACCTCGTGACTTCTTTCAGGGGCTTCCCCCCCAAAACCCAAACTCCGTCTCGATTCTTCACAGACGGGTCACCCAAAACCAAAGTCTCTCAGCCCGGTCCATTTCGCACAAAGGGCTGATTTCTTGTCCTAAAACGGAGAAAAGCTGCCTGCTTCGGGGACACATGAGTGCTTGAATGAAAGACAGGAGGTTCCCTGTCGCTCCTGCTCAACGATCCGTCTGGGGTCCATTTTTGGATCAGTCCAGCCCAGAGGACTCAAGATGTGTAGAGGGAGGGGACAACGTGCCCCTCCCCGAAACAAGACTATGTCTGTAACCAAGTTCCTCCCACTGGCCGTCCAGCTCCATTTTGGATGACTGAATCCTGGTTCACCTCATTTGGCTGTTTTGTTTTGTTTCGTTGTGTTTGTTCTTGTTTTTGTTTTTTGATTAATAGACTTTATTTCCTAGAGCAGTTTCAGGCTCACAGCAGAATTGAGCAGAAAATACAGAGAGTTCTCACACAGCCCTCCCCACCCACACATATATCCTCCCCTCCCCTCAACATCCCTCATCAGTGTGGCCTATTTGGTCAAACTGATGGTCCGACATGGACACGCTATTATCAATCAAAGTCCATAGTTTACATGACGGTTCACTCTTGATGTCGTACGTTCTATGGGTTTTGACAAATGCATAATGACATGTAGCCACCACTATGGTATCCGACGGAATAATTTCATCGCCTTAAAAAAATCCCACACGCTGTATCTGTTCATTCCTCCTTCCCTCCCTCTCCCCAAACCCCTGGATACCACGATCTTTTTATTGTTTCTAGAGCTTTGCCTTTTCCAGGATGTCCTTTGGTTGGAATTGTCCAGTTGGTAACATTTTCAGACCGGTTTCTTTGATTTAGTAAGATGTCTTCTAAGTTTCTTCCATGTCTTTCATGGCTTGATAGCTAATTTCCTTGTCTTTCTTTCTTTTTTATTCATGTATTTATTTTTTAATTTTTTACTGCACACATATTTTTTAATTTACATATACGTACTGTTCATTGTTTCCAGGAAGGTTTAGCGCTTTAGCTTTTTAAACTTACATAGTTATCAAAGGAATAAAGCCAACCGCAAAATAAGGATGAATTCAAAAAGATACACACACCCTGCTATTAACAGCAACATCATTTATAATGGCCAAGATACGGAAGCATCCTAAGTGCACATCAATATTTGAATAGATAAAAAGAGGGGACACACACACACACACACACACACACACACACACACATATACACACACGGAATGGAATACAATTCACCCGTAAGAAAGAAGGATATTTTGCCATTTGTGGCCTTTCCTTTCCTTTTTTTTTTTTTTTTTTTCCCCTCCTCCACTTTAAAAACCAGAATTTTATAACTGGGATAAACACTTCCATTGCGTCAAAAACAGTAAAATGCCTAGAAATAAACTTAATCGAGGAGGTTACCTATACTCCAGAATCTGAAATGACACAAAGAAATGGAAAGCTGTCTTGTGCTCTTGCATTGGCAGAATCAATACTATCAAAATGGCCACACTACCCAAAGCAATCCGCAGGTTCCGTGCAACCCCTGTCAAAATACTCACGACATTCCTCACAGAACTAGAACAAACAATTTCAAAATGTATAAGGAACAATGGAAGACCCTAAACAGGCAAAGCCATCTTTTGTAGGTCTCCTCTCTCTCTCTCTCTCCCTCTCTCTCTCTCTCTTTCTCTCTCTCTCCCCACTCCCTCCCTCCCTTTCTCTGTCATGTTTTTGTTCTCTTTTCTTAGGGTTTGATGACTTGAGACGATCCTTTAACATTCCTTGTAAAGCCGGCTTGATGGTGCTGAAATCTTGTAGCTTTCGTTTATCTGTGAAGCTTTTGATTTCTCCCTCAAATCTGAACGAGAGCCTTGCTGAGTAGAGTATTCTTGGCTGTCACTTTTCCCCTTTCATCACTTTAAATATGTTGTGCCACCCACTTCTGGCCTGTAGAGTTTCTGCTGAAAAATCAGCTGATAACCTTACGGGAGTTCCCTTGTATGTTATTTGTTGCTTTTCTCTCGCTCATTTTAATATTTTCTCCTTACCCTTAATTTTGGTCAATTTGATGATGATGTGTCTCGGTGTGTTCCCGTATGGTACTCTCGGCACTTCCACCTCATTTGGTTATTTAAAGGATCTTCAGTCTGTTCAATTCATAGGAGAGAACTTCCACACGTATTTCTTCTCAGTTTTATGAAACAAAGAAGGACCCAGAAAACTGGCAAAACATAAATGCTCTTCTATTGGGTTGAGCAAAGACAGGCCCTGGCCGGGGAGGGGGGGGGGGTGTAGATGTATGTTATGTCCTGATTCCAGGAAGGAAAGGGGCCAGGGTCAGCGTGCCCTTCTTTCTGGGGTATCTGTCTGTTCGCTTTTGGTGTTCGGCTGGTTTGGTTATTTCGGCTTTCTGTTTGGTTCCTTTCACAGATCCAGTGGCTCAAAGCAGCATTCTGATTTTCTTTTCTCCTGGGGTTTGGTTTTTGATAGGTAGAGGGACAGGGCCCACGCAGGGGTGGGGGTGGGGGTGGGGGTCACTGCGGCAGAGAAAGGGAGGCGGCTATGGTGAAATCATCGAGCTGAGGGGATTTCTACGAGAGGGACTCTCCGAAGTGAATGGGGTCCAAGGAGATCATCAGGGTTTCTGTGTGCTCGGTTGGTTTTGTTCGTGCGTGTGTTTGTTTTTTCTGGACGAGGCCAAAGAACTCCTCGGGTGGAGGTGCGTGTCCGAAGGGTCTGACAGGATGGGAGGATGCGGGGCGAGTCAGTCCATGTGCCCAGAAAGAGAGAGAACCTGTCATAGCTGAGACTCAGGCCTTTTTTGGACCTAGGCCCAGAGAGCAGTTCGGCTCCGAGCATTCACGGAGAAGTTCGTCGCCACCTCAGTCGTGTCCCCCACCCCCGCCCTCCCCCACGCCTCGGCCCCCAGTGAAGGAGGAATCATGAAGTGGCCGCACTTAGGCTAAGCCAATTTTGGGCTTTATGCTTACTGCTTGCTTTTAGAACGATCAGCAAACTCGACTGACCAGACACCGCTCCCAGCCCCAGGCCCACTGTTCAAAGCAGCTAAAGTTGTCGATTCTAACTGTTTGATTGGACCTTCCTCTGATCGTTCAAATTGACAATCATGTTTGACGTCTGAGTCTTTCCCCAGGAAGGGAGTCACGGGAGGATAAGCTCAGGAGAACGACCAGCCCCCTCCCACCCCCCCACCCCGAGTTCCTCCGTGGCGCTGGTGCCGCCGGGTGAGTCTGACCAGAGAAAGAAGGTCACGGGCTGATGACCTACTAGACCACCAGGAGGTCCCATGTTACCAGACACTCATCCAGATTTAGGAGGAAGTTTTATCAGAGACCCTTGTTGATCATGAGCACCTTTTATGCTCCCGCCTGTTGTGATTCCCTTTCATGCTCCAACCTGTTCGTCCACAGAAGCATGAAACCCCAACCCCAAGACGGGTTCACAGTTTGGAAGGCACTACTAGCCTGCTGTGAGTCCCCTTTGCCCAGCAAAGCAATCAAGCTGCCTCTTTTCTTCTAAACTCTAAGACCCTGTCTCTGGGTTATTTGGCTCGTCAGGGACGGGGTTGGGGGGGGCGATCTTTCGGCAACACCCGCACAAGTTTCCCTGAGTGGCAGGAACCAGCGTGGCCCTCAGGCCTCAGCCCCGCAGGCAGGCAGGCAGGCAGGCAGGCAGGCAGAGCTGGAGCGACCGTTGGTCCCGCCCCCGCCCGCGCACCCCCCCCCCGCCCCCCGCCGCTGCTTCCGCCGCCGCCGCCGCCGCCGCCGCCACTGCCGCCGCCGCCCAGGCCTCCTCCACCGATCGGTCCCAAATCGGGTCCTAAATCGACTGGACTGTCTCCTGGAAGCGGGGGCGGGGACGTCAGGAGGATCCATTCGGCAGGGCCTCGTTCAATCGCTTCATTCAAATGCAGAAAGCTCTGTGCTCAGGTCAGAGCCTTTGACTTGGCCTCCGGCTCCTCTCCGTTGAACGGCTTTTGTTTTTTGGTTTCAATTTCCCCACCCTTAGGCCACCCCGTCCCAACTGCACGGAGGGAGGCGGGAGGGAGGGGGAGAATCTCGCCTGGTCTCAGGCCAAAGGAGTCCCCTCCTTTTCCTAACCTGGGTAAACCCCACTAAACCGTTTGAGAATCATGGAAGGGCATGGAAGCAGACCTCTGACTTGATAGATTCCTCTGGGATGGGAGACTTTAAAAAAAAAAAAAATTCTTTTTCCCCTGCTTCCAGGGAGGCAGAAAGGAGGGACAGAGTGTTCCTCTTGCCTCGGGCAGTTCTTTCTTTGTTTGTTTCTTTCTTTTGTTAAATCATGCTTTTTTTTTTTTTTCCTTCCTTTTTTTTCCTTCCAGTTTTATTGAGACAGAGTTGACATACAGCAGTGTATACTTTGGGGGGCGGGCGGGGAGAGGAATTCGATTTTATGCATTTATTTTTGACCGGAGGTACTGGGGATTTAACCCAAGACCTTGTGCTTGCTTGCTAAGCACACACTCTACCACTGACCTATACCCTCCCCCTTGGCCACTTGTGAAGTCCCTTTCATTCAGCATAATCCATCGGGCACATTTTGGGGCAGCCTACTCTGGACCCCAACATTTCCCTATTCTGTAACTTCCCTGGAAGTTTTACACATTAAAAGCTGGGCTGTTGACTGTGCGTGTGCGTGTGCGTGTGCGTCCGTGCGTGCGTGCGTGCGGTCTGGGGGCAGGAGGGAGGGAATGGTTTCCTAGGGGGCCTGCGTTTCATGGACCCAGTTTCTTAGTTCTGAGAACAGGTCTGTTCAAGGAAACTGTTGCCGTTGTAGTATCTCGTCTCAGGAGGCGGTGGTGTCGATGGGCTTCTGAAGCTAGGCCTAGGGAGCAAGCAGTCAGGTATCGCCTAAGAGGCACTTGTGTGGACAACCAAAGTACAGCACAAAGGTGAATCGTCGGAGCAGATGAGAAACCAGATTCAGGGCCGGGAGTAGGGGGTCAGTCTGGTAGGAGATTTCCACACATCGGGGTCATCGAAACGGCTCGAGCAGTTTGAAATGCCTCTGATGATGTCCTGGGGTGTTCGGCTCAACTCTCTGAGCGGCTCCCCCGAAAACAGGCCCGAGGATGGTTTCCACAGGAGCTGTTGTGGCCATTTCTCTGACGTTTACCTCCCGTTGTCCAGCTTCAGTCTGCAAGGCTTCAGGAGACGGAGCGTTTTCGTACTCAATGATGCCAAGGCAAAAGGGTGAGAGAAAATGGGAAACATTCGTGGAGAGGGTCCTAGGCAGATAGTGGAGGCAACTAGAAGACCTTCAGTCTCCGGGCTGGCTTTCAGGTTGAGACAAAAACCCTAAGGAAAGCACTTGCTGCCACAGGACATAGACTAACATGGGAACCATCCAGAGAAGATCAGCACGGCCCCTGAACGTGGACGACACACGCCCATGCGTGAAGCGTTCCATAGTTTTAGTGAAGTCAGTCACCCAGGGAAAGACAGATATCCTATGCCATCACTTCTAGGTGGGATCTGAAAGTAAGTCAAGACACCCATCCATACATAAATAACTCCATTTTAAAAAGACTCCAAGGAACCTATTTACAAAACAGAAACAGACTGGACTCGCAGACATGGAAAAGAAACCGATGGTTAACACAGGGGACAGGGTAGGGTGGAGGAACGGGGTAAGGCGGAGGGATAAATCAGGAGTTTGGGATTAGCAGATATAAACCACCCTATACAAACTAGGTACACAAGTAGGTCCTACTGTCTAGCACAGGGAACTATGTTCAATAGCTTGTAATAACCTATCCTGAAAAAGTATACGTGTGTGTGTGTGTGTGTGTGTGTGTGTGTGTGTGTGTGTGTGTGTGAATAAGTGAATCACTATGCCGTACGTCATAAATGAACACAACATTGTAAGTCAACTATACTTCCATTGACAGAGAGTTCCTACAATAAGCAGGCAGACAGACCGACAGACCGTCAGACAGACAGACAGGCAGGCAGACAGACACACACACACACACACACACACACACACACACACACACACACACACACACTGTCTGTCTGTCTGTCTGTCTGTCTGTCTGTCTCTCTCTCTCTCTCTCTCTCTTTCTCTGTCTGTCTGTCTATCTGTCTGTCTCTCTTCTAAGGGTGGAGAAGAGTTTGCTGAGCTATTTCGGGGGCCCTCTCATCCTAGTTCCTATCTCCAAGTTGGTTCAAAGTCCAAAAGGCCGTCAAGCACTTAGTCAGATAGGTCCCTCGAAGAATACCTCCCACATCACGATGACAGACTTCTTAGGCCAGCCGAGAAGGTCCTTCAGTTCTGTGCCCATCTTGGCTCTAAGTTGATGTCAGTCCTCCAGGATCCAAGAAAGCCACGTTGGAAAACAAGTGGTGATTTTGATGGGACAGAAGATCAGTCATTTGGGGGGCGAAGGGTGGGGTAGGGAGAGATACCAGCCTGTCTGTCTGTCTGTTTTCATCCAGTGTGGGAGCCTTCCCAAAGAGATAACTCGAGAAGAGAGAAACGGGGAGTTGACAAAGAACACGTGCGGTGGCGTGCCCTCCCCCCACCCCAGGAGAAGGCCAAGCCAGAAGTCCCTCCGGATGGCGGGCTCTGGACTCCGGCTTCCAGGGGAAGCGATATTTTTTCCTCCCCATTTCAGGCCCGGAAGAAGAGGGAGAGGCAGAGTGTCCTTCTCGGGCATCCGTTGTTTCTGAAGCACGCTTGTTGCCGAAAGATCGGCCCCCGTCCCCGATGAGCCCAAGAATCCAGAGACAAGGTCTTGGAGCTTAGAAGAAAAGAGGTCATTTTATCGCTCTGCCGGGCAAAGGGGATTCACAGCAGGCTAGCGTCTTCAAAACTGTGTACCCACCTTGGGGATGGAGTGGGTGGGGTGGTTCTAGAGCCATAGCTCAAACAATCAAGCATCGATCACCATCCACAGAATCGTTTTCTCATCAGAAGACTCAGCATGGTGTCACGATGCCTCCCAGGTGACCCATTCTATAGAGGCTGGCGGTTAGATCTCATTATCTCATAAGCACTCAAGGTGTGGCCTTCTTGGTCACTCAGGCTATTTTGTCAGGTCAGTAGTCCCGTGACCGACCTTCTCCTCGGAGAAGGACTCAGAGACCCAGCACGATGATGACTTGCAATGACTGAAATACAGTAGAAACAGTAAGATCGATAGCTTCCAGTTTCAACAACGGGCCTGGAACCGTGAGCAGCAACCGGTCAGTCAGAAGAGTCGACCGTTTTAAGGGCGAGCATAAGAAACCGAATGACACCCCCCCCCCCCAAGCAAATGAATGAATGAATGAATGACCTAATGATCCTCCCCTCCTCTCCCCCCCCCCGCCCAAAAACGAAGCAATCCGTTAGCCTAATTCCGGCCATTTTATTCATCCTCCTTCACCCTGAAGCCCCAGTCAGCCACGTGCCACAGTGGTCTGTTTTCCGGTTTCCTCCACCACCCCAACCCCCACCAACGACCACCCCGCCAACATCCCCCCATGCCCAACCACCGCCCCAAGCGCGGGACTGGACGGGGGTGCTGGGGGCTGAGGGGGCGGCGATGGCGGCTTGAGGTGAGGGTGGGGAGTGTTCCGCCCAGATCGTATAGGAAGCTCAAACACAGCTGCAGTACGAGACGAGATGGTAGATTTCTGTGAGTCCTCCCTCCTCTTAAAATCCTTCCTAAGGAGGAGACAGACAGAAAGAGAAACATCACCCTCACTCCCAACGCCTCCTGTGCCCTCGTTGCACCCCAAAACAACAACAAGAAAAACAAAAACAAACACAACCACAAATAACTCGCTATCCCTGGGGAAGAAGGTTTCGATGGCATGGGGATATCATTCTAAACTTCATTCCCTCTTCATCACATTTCATGGAAACCGATTGCAATCTATGAGGCCCTGTGAAGGTAGGGGTTGGGGGGTAGGGAGGAGGGAGGGAAGGGAAGGGGGGAGAGAGAGAGAGAGAGAGAGAGAGAGAGAGAGCGCAGAGGAGAGGAGGGATAAAAGGGGAGAGGACAGGAAAGGAGAGGAGGGAAAAGAGGGGAGGGAAGGGGAAGCGAGAGGAGGCGAGGGGAGAGGAGAGGAGTGGAGGAGAGGGGAGAAGAGAGGAGCGGAGGGGTGAGGGGGGAAGGGAGGGGAGAACAGGGAAGAGGAGAGGAGGGGAGAGGAGAGGAAAGAGAGACAAGGGAGACAGACAGAAAGGCACACACACACACACACACACACACACACACACACACACACACACACACAGAATAGCGAAATGGAGAGAGAGACAGAGAGAGACAGACAGACAGACAGACACGGATCTAGGTCCGGGAGACTACACATGGGTATTCTTCTGAGTGATTTTATGTGTTTTCTCAATCGCCACCTATGGAGATAAAAGTCGCTCCCATAAGATGAAGGGAGTCCTTCTGCCACCGCCCCCGGCCCCGCCCTCCAGCACCGCTTGTGTTTGTCAGGGATTCCAAGCCAAAGCACGTGGAGGAGTGGGAGAGCTTCCTGGCGGCCCAAGGGGGAGGAAAGTCCGGCAGCATGAGAGAGGTAGTTGGCACGGGGAAGCTGGAGGCAGGCTGACGAGAAGATGGGTGAGGGGGCAGGGAGGAGGGTTTCCCAAGTTGGAGAGCCAAGACGAGGGAGGGGAGCCGTCGGTGGTCGCGTTCTGACCCCGACCCCGACCCAGACTGGAGCGGATCCCTGAAAGGAGGCGGTTCGGGCTCTCCTGCCGAGAACGCCCCTCTCTTCCTCTTTGTGCAGAAACACCTTCCGCGGACCGAGAAAGTCTATCCCGAGACCCTCGTCGGAAGAGTCCTTTCCAGACCCATCACGATCCTCCTGGGCCAAGGGGTCCAGGGGATGGGGCGGGGCCTCCATTCGATCCGTCTTCCGTCCGTCCATCCATCCGCAAGATCTTGAATATCCATGTAGGATTCCGGATGGTAGCAGTTTTCCAGGATCCTCCAGATCCTTGTAAGACCTCTCCTGGCAGATTCGACCCCTAGGTCGTACCGCGCAGCACAGGGCACTAGATTCAGTCCCTCGGGACGAGGGTTCCTGAAAAAGACCAGGAAAAAGAAGAACACAATCACTATGGTGTGCACCAGCCAGAAACCAGCACAACCTCGTCACTCTAACAGACTTGCCAAAGGCGGGGTGGGGAGAGAAAGTCATAGGATGGCTACCATCCCTCCCACCCCCACCCCACACGCCAAGCCCCCCAGCCCATCGTCATCCCTGCTCCCCCTCCTCCTCCCCCTCCCCTCCATCGACGCCCGCCTCCCGCTTGTACCCCACTCCTCCGAACCCAGCACCACCCACCTCGGCCTGGACGTGCTCGGCTCGGCTCGGCTCGGCTCGGCCCGGCCCGGCCCGGCCCGGCCCGGCCGTCCGGCCGACTTCTTCGCAGTGTCTAAAATAGCGCCCGGCCGACAGGCAGGTGGCACACGGCACCCGGCAGGGGAGCGAGCGGGACGGTTCGGGATCTCTGGGCGGCGGGGACACGCGGCCGGACAACCAGGAGCACGGACGGCCTGGCGTGCGTTTCTCCGCTCGGGGGGCCTCGACCAGGGACTGTGGTACGGGGAACGGGGACACACACACACACACACACACACACACACACACACACACACACACCCCTTCACCCCCACCCCCACCCCCACCTCCACCTCTGACAGCTTTCATTTGTTTTCGGCCGACCGTCCCTCGATGAGGTACAAGTGCCGGGGCTGGGGCTGGGGCTGGGGCTGGGGGGGTGGAGTTCCTCCCTCCACAACGACCCCACACGGGCTCTGTTCCAGTCACCCGAGTCCTCTTCCAAGTGAGACCACAGGCCTCCATCACCCGGCGTGAGCACTCGGGGGAAAAAGTCACCATCCTCATCGCTCCGCTCCACCTCTACACGTGAAGAACAGTTCCCAGCCCACGCCACTCAACCCCACCCCACGCCCCGATGCCACCCACCGCAGTGGAGAGAAACGAGACGAATCCACAGACGTCCATCCATCCGATGAAGAAACGGACGGCCCCATTCCAAGGAAGCATAGATATCTAGTCAGGAGATTCATCGAGTACTATGGAGGCGGTGGGAAAGGGGGGGGGGTGTTGCGGTGGGGAGGGCCTAGAGATCCAGCAGTACAGCCCGTGCTTAGCATGCAAAAAATAAAGGCCCAGGGTTCAATCCCCAGCACCTACTCTTCAAAAATAACCCGCGGAGAAGCAAGACGGCGGAGTAGAAGGACACTCGTAGCTCACCCTCTCCCACAAATACACCAAAACTCACATCGACGGACCCACTTGGCCAATCAGAGCACCTGCGGAACTCCGACAGAACACCGCCCTCTTCGAAAGACAAAGACGCCCAAAATCTGGTAGGAGAAAAGGAGAAAAGAAAGAGTAAAAAGCAAAACAGTGCGGGAGGGACCGGTCCCGCGGGGAGGGAGCGGCAGAGGAGGAATAGGGCTCGTTCGCCAAAACTGCCCCTCTCCAACGGAGAGGCCGACGGGACGGAGGGGGCGCCCCCGAGCCTCAGATCTACCCAGAGCACCCCTTGACCGACCGACCCAAGTGAAACGGGCACAGAGGGTCCCCGCGACACCCAGCCCGAGTCGCAGGCCGGCAGCCAGGGGCCGGGACAGGCCGCACGAGCCGGGCGGAGGACCGGGGCGGCGGCCGGGAGGGGATACAGAGCAGAACAACCCGCCCCCCCCATACATGACGGGAAAAGAAAGGCAAAGCAACACGGCCGGTGTGCCCTGGGGGGAGGGGCGCCGTAGCCTCCGTCTCCTCAGATCCGCGGCGCCATCACCGGCGCTTCTCGCGAGAAGAGAGGCGGGACGCAGCCACAGCCGCCATAGCCTCTGGCGTGCAGCATGCGGGCGGGGGCGGGGCCGAGACTCGAATCCGCACCCGGGGGCTCCGCAGCCTTCTAGGCAGGACTGAGATTCGTTTACAGCCCGAGGCAGATAGGATATTTCTGCCCCGGTACCTCAGAGAACTCGCGCCACCATGACTAAGAAGGAGCCGAGTTTTGGGACGCAGCTAGGGGCGGGGCGGTTCCACGGTCTTCCCCGAGCCCACCTACGGAGAGGAGCGCCGCCGACCCGAGTCGGAGCACACAGCCGCACGGAGCAGCGGAACGACCGGGGCCGGGAGAGGGCGGGCGGCCAGCCAGCCACCCTCCTTCCCGGGAGGAACGCAGCATCCGACCGCGGTGCCGGGAACACGTCCCCCCCCCCCTTTTTTTTTTTCCTTTTCCTTTCTCTTTTTTAATCTCTCTTCTATCGGTTTTACCTTCTGTTACCTTTTTAACCTTGACTTTTGAACAGTCGTCTACGTTGACGGTTTTAATCCCTTTTAAATGTTTCCTTGAAAATCTTTTTATTATTATTATTTTTAAACATCCACCCCCTTTCCTTTTTCTCTTCTCTTGGTTTAGATCTCCTGTTATTGATTATTTACAGGTTTCAGATATCGTTTCTCGATCTTTTTTCTCCTTTTTATTAAGGTTATTAAAAGACGTCTCAACTCGATCGCTCTTCTGCTTCCACTTACTCTTCTATTATTGATTACACAGTGTCTTCAAACCTTTTCTTTCTCCCTCCTTTTCAAATCCTGTGTTTTATCTCTTGTTAAAGTCTGTTCTATTTCCGATTACCTTTTAAAAATTTACTTTTGAAACAATTGTGCTTTATTTTCTGATCTTTTCTATTTTTTAAAGGCTTTTAGAAGACGTCTCACCTCGATCGCTCTTCTGCTTCCACTTGCTCTTCTATTATTGCTTGTACACTCTTTTCAAACCTTTTTTTCCTCCATTCTTTTAAAATCCGGCTCCCCCACCCCCCTCCCCCTCCCACCGTCTCTGTCTCTGTCTCTCTCTCTCCCCCTATCCCCCTCTCCGTCTCCCTCTATCTCCCTCTCCCTCTCCCTCCCTCCCTCTCTCTCTCTCTCTCTCTCTCTCTCTCTCCCTCTCCCTCTCCCTCTCCCTCTCCCTCTCCCTCTCCCTCTCCCCCCCTTTTAAAGTTTTATTCCTGTATAGGCTTTAGATAAATACCTAAACTCCTTAAGGACCACAATAGATAACTGATACTCCTTAAGCCACAGTGCCAGAGAGATAGGAGCAGCATGAGGAAGCAGAGGAACCACTCCCAATGAAAAGAGCCAGAGAAATTCCCTGAAAGCACGATCCACAAAATAGACACGGATGGCCTGCTAGATCAAGATTTCAAAAAAGGAGAGATCCAAGTACCGAAGGAACTCCAAGTGATAGTGTTTAGATGTATACTGTACGTCAAAAACGAAATCGAAGCTCTAAAGAAGAGTCAAGGAGAACTGGTCAGCTCACTGGCTGACATGAGAAGTGGTCTAAAGGCTGTCCAAAGGAGGCTAGATCACACCGAGGAGCGAATAAGTGGCCCAGAAGACAGGACAACAGAAAGAACCCAATCAGAACAGCTGAGAGAAAAACAAATAAAGAACAACGAAAACAATCTCAGGGACCTACGGGACCATCGAAAGCGTGCCCATCTACGCACAATAGGGGTTCCAGAAGGGGAAGGAAGAAGCAAGGGGGTCGAAAAGGTATTTGAAGAAAGCATGACTGAAAATTTCCCAGCTCTAAAGAAGGAATCCGATATCCAAGTCCAGGAGGCTCAGAGGGTGCCAAACAGGGAGAACTCAAACAGACCCACACCGAGACCTATCCTAATCCAGATGGTCAGAGTCAAGGAGAAAGCAATGATCCTAAATGCCTTTAGGCAAGAGAAAAACAAAGAGTGAGTTCCAAGGGAACCCCCATAAGGCTCTCAGCGGATTTCTCTCCACAAACACGTCAGGCCAGAAGGGAGTGGCAAGATCTATTGAAATTCCTGAATGAAACACAAAACAAAACAAAACAAAACAAAACAATGCAGCCTAGGATACTCTATCCAGCAAAGCTATCCTTTAGAATAGAAGGAGAGGTAAAGAACTTCACAGACAAGCAAAAACTAAAAGAGTTTTGCAACACTCAACCCATGCGAAAAGAAACATCCACAGGTCTACTCTAAATAGAGAAGAAGCAGGACGGTACAAACATGAGACACTCATCCCCGGAAAGGTGATCACTCCCGTTCATTCCAAACAGAATAAACACAAAATTGTAAAAGAAGACATCTAAACCATCAGGAGTGACAGAGGGAAGCAAGAAAATATAGAGACTTTTATTTTTCCCCCTTCTCCTTCCTTTCTTTCTCTTTGAAACGTTTTGTTCTCGGTAGGATGGGCTTGAGATTCTATTACTATCTGTTTCGTACAAACAGTTATAGTCCTAGGTGAACAGATTTCCAAAAGAAAAACGAACGAACGAACGAACGAACGAACGAACGAACTAACAAAACAGAAACAGACCGACAGATTACAAACTTGAGGTTGTCAGGGGTAAGGGCGGTGGGACGGGACTGGGATCTCCACATGTAGAATAGATAAACACGATGGTACCGTGGAACACGGGGAAGAAAAGTTTAAAAAAAAAAAATCAAATAAGCCAAATGACGCCTACCCGCCCGAAGAAAGAAAAGTCCATAGACACGGACGCGCAT
>NC_133017.1:92500-135000 GCF_048564905.1 Vicugna pacos
GCCTCACCCGGGGCCGCCTCCAGGGGAGGGACAGCACCCACACGCGGTGAGGCCACGTACTGGTCCCAGGACGGGGGGGTGGGTCGGTGGTGGAAAAGCTCGGCGCGGGTGGCCATCGGTCCGGGCAGGGGAGGGCCGGCGACGACGAGGAGGGGCCGCTCGCGCACAAGAGCGACGGCCGCAGGGGTCGGGGGTGTGGGCGGGCACCAGCCCCGGGAAGGGGAAATCCCGAGACACGACCGGGCCGCCGGGGAAACAAGCGCAGGATCCCACCACCCCCACACGTGGGGGCGGCCCCGCGACGCCCAGGACGCCGGCCGGCCTCAGCCAACCCTCGGCGGTTCCTCCCACACCCCGGCCCCGCCGCCGGGACTCGCGCGCAGCAGGCTAACCCCCACTCCAGAGGGTAGCCCCTTCCGCTCGCTCACTCGTCCGTCTGTCTGTCCGGTCTGTCCGTCCACCACCCACATCATCCTGCTTCGTCTGGCTCGCCCCCAGGCCTCGCGGCCCGGGGAAACGCTCCCGAGCGAGGCGGCCCGACCCGTAGCCCACGCACCGCCACCGGTGGCTGCGGCTCGGGACCGGAACAGGTGGGGTGGCTCCTCGCGGCGGGGAGACAACGGGGGGCAAAGTCGGGGTGGACCGCCTTGCCCCTCCCCCCACGGCACGCACCGGGGAGGCAAAGCCCGCGCGCACGCACGCGCGCTCGCACGGCCCCGCGCCAGACGCCGGGCCCGGCCCGGCCCGGCAGAACCCTCCCCCGACTCGGAGGGGGGAGGCGCGGGCCACAGCAGGCAAAGAGCAGCACACGGCCCCGCCGCGGGGCCGGCGCAACCCACACGCCAAAGCGGCGGGGCCCTGCCCACACGCTGCGGCAGTCGCTCCCCGTGGCGACTGCACGCTCTGGATGGAGGAGCGGCGGCTGGGGGTTGTCCGGTACCCCCCAAGGCTCCCCTCTCAGATCGCTAGAGAAGGCTTTCTCACCGAGGGCGCATCGCCCCCTACCCAGCGGGGGCCCCCTTCAGGCCTACGGAAGTCCACCGAGGCGGACGTCAGCGCTCGGCTGGGCAGGAGGGGCCTGCGGTAGGGGTAAGCAGCGGGCCGAAAAGCGAGCGTTCGCGGTCGGGGCCGGGGAAAGCCCGTGCCGCCTCGCGAGGAGACGCACCCAAGGCCGCGTGGGGACGAGACAGGCGCCCGCCCCCACCGGCACATCACCCGGCCCCACCACGTCCGCTCCCACGCCCGGGCGCGAGCCCCGCAGAGGGGGGGACCCACCCGGCGTGCGCCCGGCCACGTCAGTCCCCCCCGTACAGGGTGAGGACGACGACCAGGAGGCGGCCCCGGCCCCAACCGAGGGTGGGGAGCGGGGCCACGCCTCGCTTACCGTCTCGACCCCTCCCCCACTGCTCAAGAGAGTGGCTCGGGACACACGACCACCGCAGGGGTTACCCGAGAGGACACGCTGGGGACGGGAAGCGATGCCACCGCTCGGCCTCGGGCACCTGAGGGACAACCTGGAGCGCTCCAGGGGCACCACAGAGGGCCAAGGCGAGACACGCTCGCACCCCGGCGAGGGGATACGTGGCGTGGCGGCGGGGGCAGCCCTCCCCCACCGCGGGGGAGGGCCGCTCGCGAGACAAGACGCCGAGCAGGCGAGGAGGCGAGAGGTGTCTGCCGCGTCACAAGACCCCGGCCCCGCCGACACCACGAGGCACGGGAGACCGAGGTCGGGCCGGAGTCCGCACCCCTTCCTTGCCCCCGCCACCCACGGGCGGTGGAGGAGAGGCGAGGGGCCCGCAGGCAGAACGAGAAGAGAGGCCACGTTCACCATGAACGTCCCGTCCCTCGTCTGGCGCGGCTTAGGCCCGGCCCGGGAGAGCATGACGTCACCACATCGGTCAGGTGAGCGAGCGAGCGAGCGAGCCATGGGGCAGGGAAGCCCCAGAGCCAGAAGGGAGGGCCCGGCGAGGACAACCACCAGAGGGGGGCCTGCTTCAGCCTCGCCAGGCGCCACCCACTCCTCGTTCCTCTACGAGGAGAGTGGCCAACGACCCCAGGCGGAGAATGCCTGACACGCGGCACGGAGCCTGGGAGGGTGGGGTCGTGCCGGCCACCACCGGGTGCCTGCGGCAGGGAGCGCACGGGGTAAAAGACCCACGCCGCCACCTCACCCCACCGCCCTCGGGCCACCAGAGACCGGAGGCGGCACCACGGGCCACGTCAGCCGGACGCACACACGAGAGCCGGCGCGCAGGCCCGAGCGGGCGGCTCAAGTGTCAGAAGCAGAGTCAGCTTCTACCAGGCCAGGGCTCACGCAGAGACAAAGCCCAAGAGCCCCACACGCGTCCGGAGACCCAACACTCGGTGACAGACACCGAGAAAGACCGTGTCAGCACCTATCTGCTGGCAGAAAATGCCCAACACGAAAGGAAAAATGACAGCGCCCGGAAACGGGTCGGGTCCACGATTTGCAGGGGGGGCCCCGGGACCTCGGTCCGGCCACCTGCCCCCAGCCCTACCCCCATAAATGGCAGCCCCGAAGCTCTCGGGGGCCATCTGATCGACCGGGGGGGGGAGGGGGAGGGGGAGGGGTTGAGGAGGCGCAGTGGGAATGGGAAGGGACGAGAGGGAGACGGGATCGGGCCGGGGACGCCCTGCCCGTTTCTCGCCCGCGTGGCCGGGGACTCGGGGAGATGCCACAGAGGCGCCTCCGAGGAGAGGGCCCCCCACGAGGGACCGCTCCCGAGCACCGGGCCGGGGAAAGCCTGCCTCCCCCACATCCCTCGCAGGACGCCCCCGTGCCGGTCCCCGAGTCCGGATGAAGTCTCGGTCCCTCAAATGCCACCGGAACCCACGCGGGCAGGCTTACGGGCCGGGGGGCGCCCTCCCTGGCCTCCCGCGCCAACAGGGGCCGGCCCAGCCACGTCTCCGGGTCCATCGGGACTCAGAAAACATTTCATCCAAGGAGGCGCCTCCGACGACCGGGAACCCCAGCGCGCCCGTCCCCGGCCTCACCGCACTGGGCCCGGGCCGCTCCTCGCCTCGGGAGCAGTCGTCCAAGGGACACAGACGAGGGCCGGACCACCTAGCCGCCGGCGGCCCGGGCGCGGGACACCCCGTCCCTTTCCCCCGCGGCGGCACGGCGCAGGCCGTGTCCGATCGGCTCGGGTCGGTCCCCGCGGCTGCAGGGGCACAGGCGGATGCTGGTCGACCAGGCCAGGCCACACGGCTTCCCCCTACACACGAGATCCCGGGAGCGCGGCGACAGTCACCCCCTCATCAGCCTGCGAGTCCAATCTGCGCCGAGAGCAGGACGCGCCCGCGGCTCAGCGCCACGGGGACTGTCACCGCCGGTGTCGCCAGCCTCCCCGAAGTCTGCCTCGGGCCCCGCCGCCGAGCCCCATCCCTTGCCGAGGTCGCCGACGCTCGGGAGAAGAGGGACGATCTCAAGAGCGGCAGCCAGATGGCGCCCGACAGCCGTCGCCAACGTCCCCGGAACCGATCCCGACCGCCGGCCGCCCAAACGCCCGAGACCGTCCCGGGCTGAGGCGCCGGGCGGCCGGCCGGCGCGACCCCGTGGCGTCCGCCTCGGAGCCCGCTCACCCTCGTCACGGCACGGCACGGCACGGCGGCATGAGGCGACGCGACGCGACGCGACGCGACCCACCCCGGCAGCAGATCAGGGCGGGGAGGACGGAGGGAGCCGGGGTTTGGCAAGACACGGCCGGCCGGGCGGGCGGCTGCCGCGAAGGGGACGCGCTCCCCACGCGATTCCCCGGGCGGGGGAGATCACACGGACACGCCGGCGGGTGGCCCAGAGCGACCAGGACGAGATCCCGGGTTCCCGGCGGCGGGGGGGGGGGGGTGGGAAGGGGAGGAGGGAAACAGGGAGGGAAGGCGGGGGCTGGCAAACCGAAACCAGGCGAGCGCTCCGAGAACAACGCAGGAATCGGCTTTGGAGTCCGTCCTCTCGAATGCAGGAGGTCTTTTGAAAGCAGACAGGCAAAGCCCAGAAGCTAGAAAAGAAAGGATGAAGACCGTCAACCCCATCGAAGTGGAAAGAAAAATCGATCTTGGCACAGATCGCGACAAAGCCCAAAGACAACAAATGGGCGCGTGGGGAAAACGCACTCGCGGTCGGTCGTGAGAACACGGACGTCAGCACGGCTGACCACAACCACAGGGAGGAGGAGGAAAAACAAAAAAATGCGGGCGGCGGTTGGGGGGGGGGGCGAGTCGATAGCCACCCGCTCGGTAAATCGAGGTTCAGTGCATCTACACAGAACAACACTGTGCATGGGCATCCGCGTGTCTGTGTGTGCATGTGTGCCCGTGTCTGTGTCTGTGTGTGTGTGTCGGTGTGTGTGTTTGACACACAGTCACACGTGGACAAGGAAACTGTAGCCCCATGTGGAAAAAAAAAAAAAACATGAAAACAAACGACAAAACCCACCACCAAAGGGAAATCAAGTTGTAGAACTTACTCTGGGGTTTTAACAAAAAACAACAACAACAACAAACAAACAAACAAACAAACAAAAATGTAGAAAAAGCACCACCACAGCCCATCAGGGGTTCCTCTCCTAAACAGTCCAAGAACTCGGTCAACTCCACCTCCTAGAAGCCAACAAACCAATGATGAAACACGGGCAGGAGACCCAAACTGACTTTTTCAGTTTAAAAGAAAAAAAAAATTATTTTGTATCCAAATGGGGAAGGGGCGGGGGCGGGGGAGGATGGTGTGTAGAACTCAGCGGCAGAGTGCCTGTCCAGCACGCGCAAGGTCCAGGGTTCGATCTTCAGGACCTCCGTTCAAGTAAATAAGGAAGTCGGTGAGTCAGGCAATCACTAAGTCAGGCAACAAACCAGCAAAAGAAACGAATTACCTCCCCTCCCCGAATAAGCAAACAACAACCAAAAACAACAACAGCAACAAGAACAACAACAACAACAAAAAGCCTAAATAAATAAATACATGTAAATAAGTAAGCAAGTAAATACATAAATAAGTAAACAAAAACAATTAAAAAAGGGGGAAAACGCACGCATTTCTGTTTTTAAGAGATATCCAGACAGGCCCAGAACCTGGAATCACGACAGCAAGTTCCAAAAACAAGCAGAAAGTGCCTGCTTCTGACGGAACATGTGATAGAGACCACCGTTCGATGGGGCCGGGTGGGCGGGCTGGCGGGCGGACACAGAGCTATGGACTCATACCTGACAGAATCCGCTCTCCGACAGAAGACAGAAGGCAACACGGAACAGGGGTTGGCGGTGGGGGCGAGGGGGAGAGGGCAAAACGGAGGTGGAGGAAAGCCATTAGGGAATACAGGACAGAAGTCCCTCAAAACATCCCACAGGAAACTCCTGGAAGACCCGGCAGTTCCACTAAGGGCCCGCGGATGGACGAATGGACAGTGTCACGTGGTCTGGAGAGACCTACACCTTGAGGGGATGATGTTAACCAAGTGACCTAAGTCCAAGAGGGATGTTGTCACTTCGAGGCAGAATCCCCAAGACAATACGCAGGAACATATGCAAGGAAGCTGAAACAGGCTCATGGATACCAAGAAGGAACAATGAGTGCAATGGGTGAGGGAGAGGAATAAGTACAAGCTTCCAGTTATCTCCAATTATTAAATACATTAATCACGGGTTGTCATGGACAGCAGGGCGAGTCGAGTCAATCCATACTATTGTCATGACGCTGTCCGGTGACGGATCCGTAACCAGACTCATCGCGGTGATCATCGTGGAACATGGAAGAATCCCGAATCGCTATGTTGGACACGTGAAAACTGACATCCTATTGTCAGGTCAATTATGAGAGAGAGTAGGGGAGAGAGAGAGAGAGAGAGAGAGAGAGAGAGAGAGAGAGAGAGAGAGAGAGAGAGAGAGAGAGGGAGGGAGGGAGGGAGGGAGGGAGGGAGGGAGAGAGAGAGAGAGAGAGAGAGAAAATTCTCACTGTCTTCCCAAAAAAAAAAAAAGAGTTCAAAAAGAGTTCAGTGAGATAAAGAGTGGATGTAGGTGAGGGCAATAGGTGGAGGAGCTGAAAACCACGACGGCGACACATGTGCAGCATCCCACACGGTGGCAGTGTGGTCCTATGCATGCTCAGCCGTCTCCTAGCCACCTCCAAGTTGACATCCAGGGTCATCCTTTTAGGTTTCGTGGCTGCACTTTCGTCTGTCTCGGGCAATACTCTCTCTTGATTTTCCATGGGGGAAGGGAGGTGGGGTGGCCGGGCGGGCCACACCACGACACACCGCGTCGCGCGTGACCTGGATAACAGATACACACCCGTCCACCACCCACGGGCTCCGAAATCTGTCACTGGTCACGACGCACACTTCCTCGGTCCTTTACGGAGCGATGGCGGACCGAACAGGCAGCGGCCAACTTTGCCGTGCACACAATGACACTTCATCCCTCGTGGAAACAAACTGATGACGAGACAGCATGGTCAGGGGGCGGGTGTCCTTTCAGGAAGACACAGTCATTGAAAGTCCTGCGCACGGGAACTGGGCCAAGGGAGATCTCCATCACCCTACCCAACCCCGATCCAAATTCTCATTCGGGCAGCTAAGGGTCAAGGTCAAAGTTTCTTTCTTCCCGGGGCGGGGGCGGGGGGGGATCCTTTTGGGCCTCGATGGTTGTTCAGCTGGAGAGATCACCCTTGGGCTGCACATACATTTCGGGGTGGTCCATAGGGCTCCACGACAGTCCCGCCACCAGGCAGATGGTTCCACCTGATGAAACCGGTCTGGTCTTTCGTTCCAGGAAGACAAAGGTCCGTGGCCGAAGCCAACGAGAAACCCCGGGTGTGAGTCCGGAGCGCCACCACTCTGGAAGATGTCAAGGCGTCGGGCTCGAAGAGGCTCGGGCGGCCTGAAAAACGCATGCGGGTTCAGGTCCACTTTCCAAGCGGCCTCCACAGCAATGGGCAGGAGGAGGGTCTCGAGAGGGGACACGGCAGTGATCTCTCTCCAGCAGATGTCCAGCTGCTCAGTCCGGCTCGGCGGGGCTTCAGGGAAAGGGCGGCTTTGGTTCTCGAGGATGCCAAGTCCAAAGCGGGAGAACCATGGGCAACGGGAGTCGGAAGAGCGTTGGCCAACTATCGGAGAAAACTCGAAGCACGCGTGACGTGGCCCAGCGTATCAGTGGAAGGCAGGGCGGGGTGGGGAGGGGGAGGGTGGCGGGAAGCACGCAAAGATGATGACACAGAACCGCATTCTCATCTCTATCACGCTGTACGAGAGTTTCCACTGAGACATGCTCCCCTTCCCCTGGTCTCTCCAAGGACGCGCATTTCTACCAAAAATCACCCCCATTCAGACTTGTCAGCTGGCCAGATCAGCATGCTTCCACGAAATTCGGCCTGAAGATGGACAGAAGTCCATTAAGCATAGCCATCGCCCCTAGAGGCTCTCGGACACCCGCTCTGCTGGAACGTTTCCTAAGGACGGCAGACGAAGATGGTCTCCACATGCTTTCCAGGAGACGTTCCTCAGAACGAGACCGTGACTATTCCGGAGACCGTGACTATTCCGAAGCAAGCCCGAATCGGTCACAGCAAATGTTCACGAGGAAGTCACGGTGAACCGTCTGGGACACAAGTGTTTCCCAACCGGTCCACGTACGGACACGATTTGGTCCTAGCCAGAAACAGACACTTTCTCCTCACAGCATCCTTTTGTTTTGTTTTGTTTTGTTTTGTTTTATTTTATTTTATTTTATTTTATTTTATTTTATTTTATTTTATTTTACTTGTATGTATATATGTATGTATGCACATACGTATCTATGTACGTATGTACGTACGTACGTATGTAAGTAAGTAAGTATGTGTGTATTCCGGTCTGTCTGTCTGTCTGTCTGTCTGTCGGTCCATCCGTCCTCCGAAGGTATACCAGTCATGTCGGCCAACACACTGACAGATCTCGAGTCTTTCCTATCAGAAGGATATCAAAGCACGTCCCCTTCGACTCATGGAGCCAGGAACGAACGCTTCCGTATCTCATCTTCTTTGGAAACGATCTAAACATTCCAGGGACGTCGCCAGACGCTCCAGTTGCAAGGGACCAAAAACTACGTGGAGGAGGCACCAATTTTTCAGAGACGGGCCGCCTCCCCCCTCCCCCAACACACACACTACCCCCCAGGACTGCTTGGGATGTGAACACTTCCTGAGACTTGAGACCGAGCCAGCCATCGCTCCCAGACTCTTTATTTTATTTTATTTTATTTTATTTTATTTTATTTTATTTTATTTTATTTTATTTTATTTTTCTGGCTGACACATTTCATGACAGAGGTAACCCACAGGAACTTCAAGGATTCGGGGTAAACCTAGGGAGGCAAAAAGTTTCACCTCGAACGCTGCTCATCACAATCAAGACATGGCTCTTTTCACGAGACCAATCCCTTGACATTTGGTTTTCTGGATGGAAGGATCTGTCCCAGATCATGTCAACCTGAAGGAAAACATTTGGGTTCCTTCCTGTTCGCATTCCCTGCCTGCATGTTCCCTTGAAAACCAGTTCCATAGAGCTCTTTCGTGAATGAACTCTGGCAAGTGTATATGGAGGGAGAAACACGTCAGGCCTACAAGCCGGGGACGTACACACGTGCCTACATGCATACATGGGACTGGGCCCTTTCCAGATCCTTGGATGGCAGTACCATAGAAATGAGGATGGCTTCCACAAGACTCTCAGGCAAGCCAAGCTCTGTTGCGAAAGCGATAGCTTGTGCACAAAGGAGAAGGTGGCATGACGGGAGGGGGGGAAGGGGAGCACCAGCTCCCTGAGCAGCAGGGGCCACTTGCTTTTCTACCTAAAGGAAGGGCTTTGTCTCAGGATCACTGATCACTTCCACAAATCATCCAATATCTTGGCTCGGCCGCAGGCGCCTCCAGGGTGCAGAGCCATCGCCCCAGGCTCTGTGGGGAATAGAGAAGACTTCCGTGAGGGGAAAGAAATGCATGAGAATTTTCTGCAAGAAAGCTCAGGAACACATAATGTGAACATGGAGAGTTGAGCTTCCTGTCTTGTGACAACTAGGTCTGCTGGGTCATGTCACAGAGAGCAAGCGAATCCTTTATTCCCCTGAGCCTTTTTCTTTCTCTTTCTCTTTCTTTGTTCTTTTTTCCCTTTAGAGTGTGTGTGTGTGTGTGTGTGTGTGTGTGCGCGCGCGCGCGCGCGCGCGCGTGTGTGTGTGTGTCTGTCTGTCTGTGTGTGTCTGTGTATGTCTCTGAAACTCAGGTAATGCCCTGTCTCATACAGACGAGACCAGCAGATCGACATGACCAGAGACTTTGTAGCTTTCATTTAAAAACTATAGGTCACTCATGAGTCGGGTAGGACGGGTGCTGCGTCCAGCGCAGTTCGGGACCGTGTCTGAGGACGGGCGACGCAAGAATTAAGAAACAAAGAGACAAAGTAAAGAGCAAAAATGGGACCAGGGGACTCAAGGTCTCGTGGATCTAGAGTGCCAAAAGCCTGGTCGACAGCCTGTTTATTGGGAGTCTACGGCTCAGGGGGGGAAAAAAAAAAAAGATATGCGATCAAAGAGGTGGGGCTTTAGATATTTCATACCAGAAGCACGAAGTTCTGCTTGCTGGCTAACTGATTCATTTCAGGCCTAACCCTTCCAGGAACAATCACCCTCCTCCGGGGATGCAAAATTTCTAAGCGTATATCCTGTGATTGCCTCTGGGACATCTCGAGATAGCAAATATTTCCCCGGGGTTAAACCGCATGCTTTCCTGCCAGAACCAAGTTCTGTTAATGGCTGATCTGGCTTCCCATGACCGTCCATTGTTTTACCCTAAGGAAATATCTGCCATCCTTTGTGCCCTCACGGTCAATCTCAGGATTGCCCCTCACACAATTTCTTTAGCATCATGCATGTTCTAGGTCATCTACTGTGTAAAACATGAAAACAAAGCAAGCGTGTGCATTTTTAAGCAAGTTAAGTGTGAATGTAAGATTTTAAGCTCATGGAAATGTTGGTGCAGCTTGGTTTCTAGTTGCTTGTTTTCCAGCAGCTTGTTTCCCAGCAGACGCGTAGGACACTAGAGAACCCACTCACTTAGAAAGAACCGATGGGACGGGTAAGGTTTTTCGGCTCGGAGGGTGAAAGCTTTTAAACTCTGCGTGGAAAAAAAGACGTTTCAGATGTATATTTCTCCTTAAGAAGGCTGCGAATTAGAGTTTCGACGAGGGAGCCCTCGCAGCAGTGTGCACGTTTAAAAAGGCCTCCGCGTGCCCCCCCCCCCCCTTTTTTTGTTTCTTCCATTTGGTTTCAGGTTCTACCTGATTCAGCCCCCTGGCCTCAGTCTCAGGCCATTGTGAGCTATGTAGACGTTTCTGACGTTGTCGAGACGGACAAGATAAGGACGGTTCCCCCAGAGAACAGGGCCGCTGCTTCTATGAGATCAAAAAGCTGACCTGCTCATCCAGCTCTATGTTTAGGAATTTGCTCCTTTCTGGGAAAGCGTAGAGCTCTGCGGTAGAGTGCGTGCTCAGCATGCACAAGGCCTTGGGCTCAGTCCCCACTACCACCACTGAAAACGTAGAATAAATCTAAATAATTACTTAAAACGTAGATAAAGACACCTAACGACCCGTCCCCCCTCCAAAAAGATAAAAACTTTTTGTTAAAAAAAAATTTGTTTTTTAAATTAAAAAGACAGGAGGAGGAAGAGGACGAGGACGAGGATGAGGAGGAGAAATTAGCTTCTTTCCAACAAGGAGATTTCCAGGTCAAATGGAGAGCCAAATATTTCTATGTTCTAAGACTTCAGCTTTCCACGTATCCTGGTGTCAAAACGTCTGCACGGGTAAAGATTGTTCATCATTCTGTGCCTATGCACTTCCTGCATTTTGGAGTGTTCATCTGTCCTTTCTCTTAGGAATAGATGATCATCATAAACAGCAGTTCTGTTGATTAAACCCCCTTTTAAAATATCGTTGTTTCATGTTCACTAAAGTTACCTAATAATCACTTCACAATCTATGGAAGTCAAATCATTGTGCTGTACACCTGAAACTGATAGAGGGCTGTATGTCAAACCTATATCAATAAAACTGAAAAAAGAAAAGAAGAAGAAGAAGAAAAGAAAAGTCGGCTCGGGGCATCCGATAAAGGCCCTCTTTCTGAGCGCACAAGTCAACCTCGGGCCGATTCACCCTGACCCTGAAGAAGGGCAAAAATCACCCTCCACTCTATCTCCCGTTAGGTCCCGGACACTAGCCAGAGTTCCCCCTCCCTCAACCCCCACCCCGTTCTTGCGTCACACTGTGTGGGCTCAGGCACACAACCTATCGGTTTCCTTGAGCGTGTGGAATGAATATCGCCCGAAGGGAATTTCCTCTGTTGTCGTTTAAATAAGCTGACGTGTTAATCAGTGCTACGGAGGGACACATTCCCTTTGACCTGATCAACCAGAATGACATCCCAGGACCCAGGAATGTACAATATCATGGATTGGAAAGTATCTTAGAATTCAGAAATCATGGTGATGTGGGTCTGATGACCTAGCTGGCTCCATACAAACCAAGAGATGAAGGTGCCCAACGTTTTCACTCGATGCTGCCTAAGTTCTTGACAGTCACTTTAAAAAAGGAAAAGGAAAATTTGGATGGCACGCTTAGTTTTGATAATGCCCTCTGACTGCATGGTGAAACGCAAGGAAAAGCCGTGACGCTCGCCCACGGTATAGAGAGAAACGCAGAACCGTGTTTCTGGTAGCCTTCTTCACCGCTGCGCCAAGGCGGGAGCGACGGCTACCTCATGCAAAGGAGGAGAGGACGGGTTTCTCGGCCCCGTCACACAATGCCAGGCAGAAGAAACCTTCTCTGATGAGACATAAGCGTGTCAAAGCGCATCCCTGCGTCGAAGGCTTCGGTTTCCCGGGGAAGGGGGTCGAGCCGAGGGACCCAGGACCCCACGTCAGTCAGTCAGTCTTTCACTGGATTCACTGGCCTCGCTCTTACCCCTCAGCAATGGCCGCTCAGATTGCTCACGGGGGTCTTTACCTTCTGGCTTTAGGAAGGACTTTAAACTTCGGCTGAGGGGCAGACACCCAGAAGGGTTCTTTCAGTTCACCCCATCTTAGGGAATGCCATACCCAACACGTTGGTTTTCATCCCATCGTGGGCCTACCTACCGGAGAGTTTTGCTGCTTAAAAGTCCCCTGTGCTCCACCTATTCATCAACAACCCCCCCCGCCACAACACACACACACACACACACACACACACACACACACGCACGCGCGCACACTCACACACACACACACACACACACACACACACACACACACACACACAGAGAGAGAGAGAGAGAGAGAGAGAGAGAGAGAGAGAGAGAGAGAAAGAGAGAGAGAGAGACACAACCTTCACCCCCGCACACACACAACCCCACTCATCTTTTCACCCTCTCTGGGCTTTTGCCCTTTTGAGAATGAACGTCATCCAGAGCCGGTACCCTACAGGATGCCACCTTTTCAGATTGGCTCCTTTCAGGGAGTCATGTGCACGCAGAAACTGCCCCGCCTGTCTCCCACAGGTCTCTCGGCTCCACGGGCCCCTGGTTTCCTTTTTAGAGCCAAATCACATGCCGTGGCACGGACCTAGCCCGGGCTACGTGTCCCTTCACCTCTTGAAGGACGCGTCTGTCTCGGTCGCCTCCACGGTTCCGGCGGTGATGAAGCAAGCCCCTCCACCCCCCACCCCCACCCCGCCCGCCATCCAGGTCCGTCCGTCCGCGTTCAGGTTTCCGCGTGGACGGAGCCCCGAGGGCTAGGCCTCAGGGTGAGGGTGGTATGGCGGGTGGCGGGTGGCACACTGAAGGGTCCGAAATCCGGAGGATGCCGGCAAGGAAGGTCGCCAGGTCAAAGCCTTCCTTCCCTCCCTCCGTCTCCTTAGGGTGGATGGCTGGGCCCATGAATTCAGAGAGGACACGAGACACATGGTGTGAACCGAGATTCCCAAGCCAGGAGACCTGGTGGAGGGTAAAGAAACGAGCTTATTGGGGGGGGGGGGCCGGGGGGGGATGGGGGGGTTCTTAGGACTGCAGCCCAGGAGACACAGATGCAAGAAAGAAGCACTGGAAGTGTGTGTCACCAGACTACCCCACGGGGCAAGTGGAGAAGGGGAAACGAAAGAAAACACCACAAGAGCAAGGCGGGAACTTTGAAACGACAAGGCTGCAGCTAGCAGCTGCTGGCAGATTTGTTTTTGAAACCGGTTGGTGGCGCCCTTGAGCTTGATACAGTTCTGACCACTCATGCCCCCCCTCCCCCCATGGATGCCGGTGTCGGGACCCAGGGGAGGCCACCCCAAACATGTATGTGCCTCCGTGGCACACGGATAGGTTAGAAATGAGAGTGACCGAAGAAGCCGAGGGGCCGGCCAGCAGACGCAAGAGGGACCGGACCCTCAGACTCTTCTTTCTGTCTCCCTGAAAGCGGGAAATCAATCACTTCCGTGGAGGGTGCCCTCCCTGCATCTGGACTTAGGAAATCACCCTGATCTCCCACTGAGAGCCTTCAGGCCCCGGAAGCCTAGAGAAAACCAACCAACCTCGTGACTTCTTTCAGGGGCTTCCCCCCCAAAACCCAAACTCCGTCTCGATTCTTCACAGACGGGTCACCCAAAACCAAAGTCTCTCAGCCCGGTCCATTTCGCACAAAGGGCTGATTTCTTGTCCTAAAACGGAGAAAAGCTGCCTGCTTCGGGGACACATGAGTGCTTGAATGAAAGACAGGAGGTTCCCTGTCGCTCCTGCTCAACGATCCGTCTGGGGTCCATTTTTGGATCAGTCCAGCCCAGAGGACTCAAGATGTGTAGAGGGAGGGGACAACGTGCCCCTCCCCGAAACAAGACTATGTCTGTAACCAAGTTCCTCCCACTGGCCGTCCAGCTCCATTTTGGATGACTGAATCCTGGTTCACCTCATTTGGCTGTTTTGTTTTGTTTCGTTGTGTTTGTTCTTGTTTTTGTTTTTTGATTAATAGACTTTATTTCCTAGAGCAGTTTCAGGCTCACAGCAGAATTGAGCAGAAAATACAGAGAGTTCTCACACAGCCCTCCCCACCCACACATATATCCTCCCCTCCCCTCAACATCCCTCATCAGTGTGGCCTATTTGGTCAAACTGATGGTCCGACATGGACACGCTATTATCAATCAAAGTCCATAGTTTACATGACGGTTCACTCTTGATGTCGTACGTTCTATGGGTTTTGACAAATGCATAATGACATGTAGCCACCACTATGGTATCCGACGGAATAATTTCATCGCCTTAAAAAAATCCCACACGCTGTATCTGTTCATTCCTCCTTCCCTCCCTCTCCCCAAACCCCTGGATACCACGATCTTTTTATTGTTTCTAGAGCTTTGCCTTTTCCAGGATGTCCTTTGGTTGGAATTGTCCAGTTGGTAACATTTTCAGACCGGTTTCTTTGATTTAGTAAGATGTCTTCTAAGTTTCTTCCATGTCTTTCATGGCTTGATAGCTAATTTCCTTGTCTTTCTTTCTTTTTTATTCATGTATTTATTTTTTAATTTTTTACTGCACACATATTTTTTAATTTACATATACGTACTGTTCATTGTTTCCAGGAAGGTTTAGCGCTTTAGCTTTTTAAACTTACATAGTTATCAAAGGAATAAAGCCAACCGCAAAATAAGGATGAATTCAAAAAGATACACACACCCTGCTATTAACAGCAACATCATTTATAATGGCCAAGATACGGAAGCATCCTAAGTGCACATCAATATTTGAATAGATAAAAAGAGGGGACACACACACACACACACACACACACACACACACACATATACACACACGGAATGGAATACAATTCACCCGTAAGAAAGAAGGATATTTTGCCATTTGTGGCCTTTCCTTTCCTTTTTTTTTTTTTTTTTTTCCCCTCCTCCACTTTAAAAACCAGAATTTTATAACTGGGATAAACACTTCCATTGCGTCAAAAACAGTAAAATGCCTAGAAATAAACTTAATCGAGGAGGTTACCTATACTCCAGAATCTGAAATGACACAAAGAAATGGAAAGCTGTCTTGTGCTCTTGCATTGGCAGAATCAATACTATCAAAATGGCCACACTACCCAAAGCAATCCGCAGGTTCCGTGCAACCCCTGTCAAAATACTCACGACATTCCTCACAGAACTAGAACAAACAATTTCAAAATGTATAAGGAACAATGGAAGACCCTAAACAGGCAAAGCCATCTTTTGTAGGTCTCCTCTCTCTCTCTCTCTCCCTCTCTCTCTCTCTCTTTCTCTCTCTCTCCCCACTCCCTCCCTCCCTTTCTCTGTCATGTTTTTGTTCTCTTTTCTTAGGGTTTGATGACTTGAGACGATCCTTTAACATTCCTTGTAAAGCCGGCTTGATGGTGCTGAAATCTTGTAGCTTTCGTTTATCTGTGAAGCTTTTGATTTCTCCCTCAAATCTGAACGAGAGCCTTGCTGAGTAGAGTATTCTTGGCTGTCACTTTTCCCCTTTCATCACTTTAAATATGTTGTGCCACCCACTTCTGGCCTGTAGAGTTTCTGCTGAAAAATCAGCTGATAACCTTACGGGAGTTCCCTTGTATGTTATTTGTTGCTTTTCTCTCGCTCATTTTAATATTTTCTCCTTACCCTTAATTTTGGTCAATTTGATGATGATGTGTCTCGGTGTGTTCCCGTATGGTACTCTCGGCACTTCCACCTCATTTGGTTATTTAAAGGATCTTCAGTCTGTTCAATTCATAGGAGAGAACTTCCACACGTATTTCTTCTCAGTTTTATGAAACAAAGAAGGACCCAGAAAACTGGCAAAACATAAATGCTCTTCTATTGGGTTGAGCAAAGACAGGCCCTGGCCGGGGAGGGGGGGGGGGTGTAGATGTATGTTATGTCCTGATTCCAGGAAGGAAAGGGGCCAGGGTCAGCGTGCCCTTCTTTCTGGGGTATCTGTCTGTTCGCTTTTGGTGTTCGGCTGGTTTGGTTATTTCGGCTTTCTGTTTGGTTCCTTTCACAGATCCAGTGGCTCAAAGCAGCATTCTGATTTTCTTTTCTCCTGGGGTTTGGTTTTTGATAGGTAGAGGGACAGGGCCCACGCAGGGGTGGGGGTGGGGGTGGGGGTCACTGCGGCAGAGAAAGGGAGGCGGCTATGGTGAAATCATCGAGCTGAGGGGATTTCTACGAGAGGGACTCTCCGAAGTGAATGGGGTCCAAGGAGATCATCAGGGTTTCTGTGTGCTCGGTTGGTTTTGTTCGTGCGTGTGTTTGTTTTTTCTGGACGAGGCCAAAGAACTCCTCGGGTGGAGGTGCGTGTCCGAAGGGTCTGACAGGATGGGAGGATGCGGGGCGAGTCAGTCCATGTGCCCAGAAAGAGAGAGAACCTGTCATAGCTGAGACTCAGGCCTTTTTTGGACCTAGGCCCAGAGAGCAGTTCGGCTCCGAGCATTCACGGAGAAGTTCGTCGCCACCTCAGTCGTGTCCCCCACCCCCGCCCTCCCCCACGCCTCGGCCCCCAGTGAAGGAGGAATCATGAAGTGGCCGCACTTAGGCTAAGCCAATTTTGGGCTTTATGCTTACTGCTTGCTTTTAGAACGATCAGCAAACTCGACTGACCAGACACCGCTCCCAGCCCCAGGCCCACTGTTCAAAGCAGCTAAAGTTGTCGATTCTAACTGTTTGATTGGACCTTCCTCTGATCGTTCAAATTGACAATCATGTTTGACGTCTGAGTCTTTCCCCAGGAAGGGAGTCACGGGAGGATAAGCTCAGGAGAACGACCAGCCCCCTCCCACCCCCCCACCCCGAGTTCCTCCGTGGCGCTGGTGCCGCCGGGTGAGTCTGACCAGAGAAAGAAGGTCACGGGCTGATGACCTACTAGACCACCAGGAGGTCCCATGTTACCAGACACTCATCCAGATTTAGGAGGAAGTTTTATCAGAGACCCTTGTTGATCATGAGCACCTTTTATGCTCCCGCCTGTTGTGATTCCCTTTCATGCTCCAACCTGTTCGTCCACAGAAGCATGAAACCCCAACCCCAAGACGGGTTCACAGTTTGGAAGGCACTACTAGCCTGCTGTGAGTCCCCTTTGCCCAGCAAAGCAATCAAGCTGCCTCTTTTCTTCTAAACTCTAAGACCCTGTCTCTGGGTTATTTGGCTCGTCAGGGACGGGGTTGGGGGGGGCGATCTTTCGGCAACACCCGCACAAGTTTCCCTGAGTGGCAGGAACCAGCGTGGCCCTCAGGCCTCAGCCCCGCAGGCAGGCAGGCAGGCAGGCAGGCAGGCAGAGCTGGAGCGACCGTTGGTCCCGCCCCCGCCCGCGCACCCCCCCCCCGCCCCCCGCCGCTGCTTCCGCCGCCGCCGCCGCCGCCGCCGCCACTGCCGCCGCCGCCCAGGCCTCCTCCACCGATCGGTCCCAAATCGGGTCCTAAATCGACTGGACTGTCTCCTGGAAGCGGGGGCGGGGACGTCAGGAGGATCCATTCGGCAGGGCCTCGTTCAATCGCTTCATTCAAATGCAGAAAGCTCTGTGCTCAGGTCAGAGCCTTTGACTTGGCCTCCGGCTCCTCTCCGTTGAACGGCTTTTGTTTTTTGGTTTCAATTTCCCCACCCTTAGGCCACCCCGTCCCAACTGCACGGAGGGAGGCGGGAGGGAGGGGGAGAATCTCGCCTGGTCTCAGGCCAAAGGAGTCCCCTCCTTTTCCTAACCTGGGTAAACCCCACTAAACCGTTTGAGAATCATGGAAGGGCATGGAAGCAGACCTCTGACTTGATAGATTCCTCTGGGATGGGAGACTTTAAAAAAAAAAAAAATTCTTTTTCCCCTGCTTCCAGGGAGGCAGAAAGGAGGGACAGAGTGTTCCTCTTGCCTCGGGCAGTTCTTTCTTTGTTTGTTTCTTTCTTTTGTTAAATCATGCTTTTTTTTTTTTTTCCTTCCTTTTTTTTCCTTCCAGTTTTATTGAGACAGAGTTGACATACAGCAGTGTATACTTTGGGGGGCGGGCGGGGAGAGGAATTCGATTTTATGCATTTATTTTTGACCGGAGGTACTGGGGATTTAACCCAAGACCTTGTGCTTGCTTGCTAAGCACACACTCTACCACTGACCTATACCCTCCCCCTTGGCCACTTGTGAAGTCCCTTTCATTCAGCATAATCCATCGGGCACATTTTGGGGCAGCCTACTCTGGACCCCAACATTTCCCTATTCTGTAACTTCCCTGGAAGTTTTACACATTAAAAGCTGGGCTGTTGACTGTGCGTGTGCGTGTGCGTGTGCGTCCGTGCGTGCGTGCGTGCGGTCTGGGGGCAGGAGGGAGGGAATGGTTTCCTAGGGGGCCTGCGTTTCATGGACCCAGTTTCTTAGTTCTGAGAACAGGTCTGTTCAAGGAAACTGTTGCCGTTGTAGTATCTCGTCTCAGGAGGCGGTGGTGTCGATGGGCTTCTGAAGCTAGGCCTAGGGAGCAAGCAGTCAGGTATCGCCTAAGAGGCACTTGTGTGGACAACCAAAGTACAGCACAAAGGTGAATCGTCGGAGCAGATGAGAAACCAGATTCAGGGCCGGGAGTAGGGGGTCAGTCTGGTAGGAGATTTCCACACATCGGGGTCATCGAAACGGCTCGAGCAGTTTGAAATGCCTCTGATGATGTCCTGGGGTGTTCGGCTCAACTCTCTGAGCGGCTCCCCCGAAAACAGGCCCGAGGATGGTTTCCACAGGAGCTGTTGTGGCCATTTCTCTGACGTTTACCTCCCGTTGTCCAGCTTCAGTCTGCAAGGCTTCAGGAGACGGAGCGTTTTCGTACTCAATGATGCCAAGGCAAAAGGGTGAGAGAAAATGGGAAACATTCGTGGAGAGGGTCCTAGGCAGATAGTGGAGGCAACTAGAAGACCTTCAGTCTCCGGGCTGGCTTTCAGGTTGAGACAAAAACCCTAAGGAAAGCACTTGCTGCCACAGGACATAGACTAACATGGGAACCATCCAGAGAAGATCAGCACGGCCCCTGAACGTGGACGACACACGCCCATGCGTGAAGCGTTCCATAGTTTTAGTGAAGTCAGTCACCCAGGGAAAGACAGATATCCTATGCCATCACTTCTAGGTGGGATCTGAAAGTAAGTCAAGACACCCATCCATACATAAATAACTCCATTTTAAAAAGACTCCAAGGAACCTATTTACAAAACAGAAACAGACTGGACTCGCAGACATGGAAAAGAAACCGATGGTTAACACAGGGGACAGGGTAGGGTGGAGGAACGGGGTAAGGCGGAGGGATAAATCAGGAGTTTGGGATTAGCAGATATAAACCACCCTATACAAACTAGGTACACAAGTAGGTCCTACTGTCTAGCACAGGGAACTATGTTCAATAGCTTGTAATAACCTATCCTGAAAAAGTATACGTGTGTGTGTGTGTGTGTGTGTGTGTGTGTGTGTGTGTGTGTGTGTGAATAAGTGAATCACTATGCCGTACGTCATAAATGAACACAACATTGTAAGTCAACTATACTTCCATTGACAGAGAGTTCCTACAATAAGCAGGCAGACAGACCGACAGACCGTCAGACAGACAGACAGGCAGGCAGACAGACACACACACACACACACACACACACACACACACACACACACACACACACACTGTCTGTCTGTCTGTCTGTCTGTCTGTCTGTCTCTCTCTCTCTCTCTCTCTCTTTCTCTGTCTGTCTGTCTATCTGTCTGTCTCTCTTCTAAGGGTGGAGAAGAGTTTGCTGAGCTATTTCGGGGGCCCTCTCATCCTAGTTCCTATCTCCAAGTTGGTTCAAAGTCCAAAAGGCCGTCAAGCACTTAGTCAGATAGGTCCCTCGAAGAATACCTCCCACATCACGATGACAGACTTCTTAGGCCAGCCGAGAAGGTCCTTCAGTTCTGTGCCCATCTTGGCTCTAAGTTGATGTCAGTCCTCCAGGATCCAAGAAAGCCACGTTGGAAAACAAGTGGTGATTTTGATGGGACAGAAGATCAGTCATTTGGGGGGCGAAGGGTGGGGTAGGGAGAGATACCAGCCTGTCTGTCTGTCTGTTTTCATCCAGTGTGGGAGCCTTCCCAAAGAGATAACTCGAGAAGAGAGAAACGGGGAGTTGACAAAGAACACGTGCGGTGGCGTGCCCTCCCCCCACCCCAGGAGAAGGCCAAGCCAGAAGTCCCTCCGGATGGCGGGCTCTGGACTCCGGCTTCCAGGGGAAGCGATATTTTTTCCTCCCCATTTCAGGCCCGGAAGAAGAGGGAGAGGCAGAGTGTCCTTCTCGGGCATCCGTTGTTTCTGAAGCACGCTTGTTGCCGAAAGATCGGCCCCCGTCCCCGATGAGCCCAAGAATCCAGAGACAAGGTCTTGGAGCTTAGAAGAAAAGAGGTCATTTTATCGCTCTGCCGGGCAAAGGGGATTCACAGCAGGCTAGCGTCTTCAAAACTGTGTACCCACCTTGGGGATGGAGTGGGTGGGGTGGTTCTAGAGCCATAGCTCAAACAATCAAGCATCGATCACCATCCACAGAATCGTTTTCTCATCAGAAGACTCAGCATGGTGTCACGATGCCTCCCAGGTGACCCATTCTATAGAGGCTGGCGGTTAGATCTCATTATCTCATAAGCACTCAAGGTGTGGCCTTCTTGGTCACTCAGGCTATTTTGTCAGGTCAGTAGTCCCGTGACCGACCTTCTCCTCGGAGAAGGACTCAGAGACCCAGCACGATGATGACTTGCAATGACTGAAATACAGTAGAAACAGTAAGATCGATAGCTTCCAGTTTCAACAACGGGCCTGGAACCGTGAGCAGCAACCGGTCAGTCAGAAGAGTCGACCGTTTTAAGGGCGAGCATAAGAAACCGAATGACACCCCCCCCCCCCAAGCAAATGAATGAATGAATGAATGACCTAATGATCCTCCCCTCCTCTCCCCCCCCCCGCCCAAAAACGAAGCAATCCGTTAGCCTAATTCCGGCCATTTTATTCATCCTCCTTCACCCTGAAGCCCCAGTCAGCCACGTGCCACAGTGGTCTGTTTTCCGGTTTCCTCCACCACCCCAACCCCCACCAACGACCACCCCGCCAACATCCCCCCATGCCCAACCACCGCCCCAAGCGCGGGACTGGACGGGGGTGCTGGGGGCTGAGGGGGCGGCGATGGCGGCTTGAGGTGAGGGTGGGGAGTGTTCCGCCCAGATCGTATAGGAAGCTCAAACACAGCTGCAGTACGAGACGAGATGGTAGATTTCTGTGAGTCCTCCCTCCTCTTAAAATCCTTCCTAAGGAGGAGACAGACAGAAAGAGAAACATCACCCTCACTCCCAACGCCTCCTGTGCCCTCGTTGCACCCCAAAACAACAACAAGAAAAACAAAAACAAACACAACCACAAATAACTCGCTATCCCTGGGGAAGAAGGTTTCGATGGCATGGGGATATCATTCTAAACTTCATTCCCTCTTCATCACATTTCATGGAAACCGATTGCAATCTATGAGGCCCTGTGAAGGTAGGGGTTGGGGGGTAGGGAGGAGGGAGGGAAGGGAAGGGGGGAGAGAGAGAGAGAGAGAGAGAGAGAGAGAGAGCGCAGAGGAGAGGAGGGATAAAAGGGGAGAGGACAGGAAAGGAGAGGAGGGAAAAGAGGGGAGGGAAGGGGAAGCGAGAGGAGGCGAGGGGAGAGGAGAGGAGTGGAGGAGAGGGGAGAAGAGAGGAGCGGAGGGGTGAGGGGGGAAGGGAGGGGAGAACAGGGAAGAGGAGAGGAGGGGAGAGGAGAGGAAAGAGAGACAAGGGAGACAGACAGAAAGGCACACACACACACACACACACACACACACACACACACACACACACACACAGAATAGCGAAATGGAGAGAGAGACAGAGAGAGACAGACAGACAGACAGACACGGATCTAGGTCCGGGAGACTACACATGGGTATTCTTCTGAGTGATTTTATGTGTTTTCTCAATCGCCACCTATGGAGATAAAAGTCGCTCCCATAAGATGAAGGGAGTCCTTCTGCCACCGCCCCCGGCCCCGCCCTCCAGCACCGCTTGTGTTTGTCAGGGATTCCAAGCCAAAGCACGTGGAGGAGTGGGAGAGCTTCCTGGCGGCCCAAGGGGGAGGAAAGTCCGGCAGCATGAGAGAGGTAGTTGGCACGGGGAAGCTGGAGGCAGGCTGACGAGAAGATGGGTGAGGGGGCAGGGAGGAGGGTTTCCCAAGTTGGAGAGCCAAGACGAGGGAGGGGAGCCGTCGGTGGTCGCGTTCTGACCCCGACCCCGACCCAGACTGGAGCGGATCCCTGAAAGGAGGCGGTTCGGGCTCTCCTGCCGAGAACGCCCCTCTCTTCCTCTTTGTGCAGAAACACCTTCCGCGGACCGAGAAAGTCTATCCCGAGACCCTCGTCGGAAGAGTCCTTTCCAGACCCATCACGATCCTCCTGGGCCAAGGGGTCCAGGGGATGGGGCGGGGCCTCCATTCGATCCGTCTTCCGTCCGTCCATCCATCCGCAAGATCTTGAATATCCATGTAGGATTCCGGATGGTAGCAGTTTTCCAGGATCCTCCAGATCCTTGTAAGACCTCTCCTGGCAGATTCGACCCCTAGGTCGTACCGCGCAGCACAGGGCACTAGATTCAGTCCCTCGGGACGAGGGTTCCTGAAAAAGACCAGGAAAAAGAAGAACACAATCACTATGGTGTGCACCAGCCAGAAACCAGCACAACCTCGTCACTCTAACAGACTTGCCAAAGGCGGGGTGGGGAGAGAAAGTCATAGGATGGCTACCATCCCTCCCACCCCCACCCCACACGCCAAGCCCCCCAGCCCATCGTCATCCCTGCTCCCCCTCCTCCTCCCCCTCCCCTCCATCGACGCCCGCCTCCCGCTTGTACCCCACTCCTCCGAACCCAGCACCACCCACCTCGGCCTGGACGTGCTCGGCTCGGCTCGGCTCGGCTCGGCCCGGCCCGGCCCGGCCCGGCCCGGCCGTCCGGCCGACTTCTTCGCAGTGTCTAAAATAGCGCCCGGCCGACAGGCAGGTGGCACACGGCACCCGGCAGGGGAGCGAGCGGGACGGTTCGGGATCTCTGGGCGGCGGGGACACGCGGCCGGACAACCAGGAGCACGGACGGCCTGGCGTGCGTTTCTCCGCTCGGGGGGCCTCGACCAGGGACTGTGGTACGGGGAACGGGGACACACACACACACACACACACACACACACACACACACACACACACCCCTTCACCCCCACCCCCACCCCCACCTCCACCTCTGACAGCTTTCATTTGTTTTCGGCCGACCGTCCCTCGATGAGGTACAAGTGCCGGGGCTGGGGCTGGGGCTGGGGCTGGGGGGGTGGAGTTCCTCCCTCCACAACGACCCCACACGGGCTCTGTTCCAGTCACCCGAGTCCTCTTCCAAGTGAGACCACAGGCCTCCATCACCCGGCGTGAGCACTCGGGGGAAAAAGTCACCATCCTCATCGCTCCGCTCCACCTCTACACGTGAAGAACAGTTCCCAGCCCACGCCACTCAACCCCACCCCACGCCCCGATGCCACCCACCGCAGTGGAGAGAAACGAGACGAATCCACAGACGTCCATCCATCCGATGAAGAAACGGACGGCCCCATTCCAAGGAAGCATAGATATCTAGTCAGGAGATTCATCGAGTACTATGGAGGCGGTGGGAAAGGGGGGGGGGTGTTGCGGTGGGGAGGGCCTAGAGATCCAGCAGTACAGCCCGTGCTTAGCATGCAAAAAATAAAGGCCCAGGGTTCAATCCCCAGCACCTACTCTTCAAAAATAACCCGCGGAGAAGCAAGACGGCGGAGTAGAAGGACACTCGTAGCTCACCCTCTCCCACAAATACACCAAAACTCACATCGACGGACCCACTTGGCCAATCAGAGCACCTGCGGAACTCCGACAGAACACCGCCCTCTTCGAAAGACAAAGACGCCCAAAATCTGGTAGGAGAAAAGGAGAAAAGAAAGAGTAAAAAGCAAAACAGTGCGGGAGGGACCGGTCCCGCGGGGAGGGAGCGGCAGAGGAGGAATAGGGCTCGTTCGCCAAAACTGCCCCTCTCCAACGGAGAGGCCGACGGGACGGAGGGGGCGCCCCCGAGCCTCAGATCTACCCAGAGCACCCCTTGACCGACCGACCCAAGTGAAACGGGCACAGAGGGTCCCCGCGACACCCAGCCCGAGTCGCAGGCCGGCAGCCAGGGGCCGGGACAGGCCGCACGAGCCGGGCGGAGGACCGGGGCGGCGGCCGGGAGGGGATACAGAGCAGAACAACCCGCCCCCCCCATACATGACGGGAAAAGAAAGGCAAAGCAACACGGCCGGTGTGCCCTGGGGGGAGGGGCGCCGTAGCCTCCGTCTCCTCAGATCCGCGGCGCCATCACCGGCGCTTCTCGCGAGAAGAGAGGCGGGACGCAGCCACAGCCGCCATAGCCTCTGGCGTGCAGCATGCGGGCGGGGGCGGGGCCGAGACTCGAATCCGCACCCGGGGGCTCCGCAGCCTTCTAGGCAGGACTGAGATTCGTTTACAGCCCGAGGCAGATAGGATATTTCTGCCCCGGTACCTCAGAGAACTCGCGCCACCATGACTAAGAAGGAGCCGAGTTTTGGGACGCAGCTAGGGGCGGGGCGGTTCCACGGTCTTCCCCGAGCCCACCTACGGAGAGGAGCGCCGCCGACCCGAGTCGGAGCACACAGCCGCACGGAGCAGCGGAACGACCGGGGCCGGGAGAGGGCGGGCGGCCAGCCAGCCACCCTCCTTCCCGGGAGGAACGCAGCATCCGACCGCGGTGCCGGGAACACGTCCCCCCCCCCCTTTTTTTTTTTCCTTTTCCTTTCTCTTTTTTAATCTCTCTTCTATCGGTTTTACCTTCTGTTACCTTTTTAACCTTGACTTTTGAACAGTCGTCTACGTTGACGGTTTTAATCCCTTTTAAATGTTTCCTTGAAAATCTTTTTATTATTATTATTTTTAAACATCCACCCCCTTTCCTTTTTCTCTTCTCTTGGTTTAGATCTCCTGTTATTGATTATTTACAGGTTTCAGATATCGTTTCTCGATCTTTTTTCTCCTTTTTATTAAGGTTATTAAAAGACGTCTCAACTCGATCGCTCTTCTGCTTCCACTTACTCTTCTATTATTGATTACACAGTGTCTTCAAACCTTTTCTTTCTCCCTCCTTTTCAAATCCTGTGTTTTATCTCTTGTTAAAGTCTGTTCTATTTCCGATTACCTTTTAAAAATTTACTTTTGAAACAATTGTGCTTTATTTTCTGATCTTTTCTATTTTTTAAAGGCTTTTAGAAGACGTCTCACCTCGATCGCTCTTCTGCTTCCACTTGCTCTTCTATTATTGCTTGTACACTCTTTTCAAACCTTTTTTTCCTCCATTCTTTTAAAATCCGGCTCCCCCACCCCCCTCCCCCTCCCACCGTCTCTGTCTCTGTCTCTCTCTCTCCCCCTATCCCCCTCTCCGTCTCCCTCTATCTCCCTCTCCCTCTCCCTCCCTCCCTCTCTCTCTCTCTCTCTCTCTCTCTCTCTCCCTCTCCCTCTCCCTCTCCCTCTCCCTCTCCCTCTCCCTCTCCCCCCCTTTTAAAGTTTTATTCCTGTATAGGCTTTAGATAAATACCTAAACTCCTTAAGGACCACAATAGATAACTGATACTCCTTAAGCCACAGTGCCAGAGAGATAGGAGCAGCATGAGGAAGCAGAGGAACCACTCCCAATGAAAAGAGCCAGAGAAATTCCCTGAAAGCACGATCCACAAAATAGACACGGATGGCCTGCTAGATCAAGATTTCAAAAAAGGAGAGATCCAAGTACCGAAGGAACTCCAAGTGATAGTGTTTAGATGTATACTGTACGTCAAAAACGAAATCGAAGCTCTAAAGAAGAGTCAAGGAGAACTGGTCAGCTCACTGGCTGACATGAGAAGTGGTCTAAAGGCTGTCCAAAGGAGGCTAGATCACACCGAGGAGCGAATAAGTGGCCCAGAAGACAGGACAACAGAAAGAACCCAATCAGAACAGCTGAGAGAAAAACAAATAAAGAACAACGAAAACAATCTCAGGGACCTACGGGACCATCGAAAGCGTGCCCATCTACGCACAATAGGGGTTCCAGAAGGGGAAGGAAGAAGCAAGGGGGTCGAAAAGGTATTTGAAGAAAGCATGACTGAAAATTTCCCAGCTCTAAAGAAGGAATCCGATATCCAAGTCCAGGAGGCTCAGAGGGTGCCAAACAGGGAGAACTCAAACAGACCCACACCGAGACCTATCCTAATCCAGATGGTCAGAGTCAAGGAGAAAGCAATGATCCTAAATGCCTTTAGGCAAGAGAAAAACAAAGAGTGAGTTCCAAGGGAACCCCCATAAGGCTCTCAGCGGATTTCTCTCCACAAACACGTCAGGCCAGAAGGGAGTGGCAAGATCTATTGAAATTCCTGAATGAAACACAAAACAAAACAAAACAAAACAAAACAATGCAGCCTAGGATACTCTATCCAGCAAAGCTATCCTTTAGAATAGAAGGAGAGGTAAAGAACTTCACACAGACAAGCAAAAACTAAAAGAGTTTTGCAACACTCAACCCATGCGAAAAGAAACATCCACAGGTCTACTCTAAATAGAGAAGAAGCAGGACGGTACAAACATGAGACACTCATCCCCGGAAAGGTGATCACTCCCGTTCATTCCAAACAGAATAAACACAAAATTGTAAAAGAAGACATCTAAACCATCAGGAGTGACAGAGGGAAGCAAGAAAATATAGAGACTTTTATTTTTCCCCCTTCTCCTTCCTTTCTTTCTCTTTGAAACGTTTTGTTCTCGGTAGGATGGGCTTGAGATTCTATTACTATCTGTTTCGTACAAACAGTTATAGTCCTAGGTGAACAGATTTCCAAAAGAAAAACGAACGAACGAACGAACGAACGAACGAACGAACTAACAAAACAGAAACAGACCGACAGATTACAAACTTGAGGTTGTCAGGGGTAAGGGCGGTGGGACGGGACTGGGATCTCCACATGTAGAATAGATAAACACGATGGTACCGTGGAACACGGGGAAGAAAAGTTTAAAAAAACACGGGGAAGAAAAGTTTAAAAAAAAAAAATCAAATAAGCCAAATGACGCCTACCCGCCCGAAGAAAGAAAAGTCCATAGACACGGACGCGCATGCGTACAGACACCGCATACAGAGAGAGAGAGAGAGAGAGAGAGAGAGAGAGAGAGAGAGAGAGAAAGAGAGAGAGAGAGACACAACCTTCACCCCCGCACACACACAACCCCACTCATCTTTTCACCCTCTCTGGGCTTTTGCCCTTTTGAGAATGAACGTCATCCAGAGCCGGTACCCTACAGGATGCCACCTTTTCAGATTGGCTCCTTTCAGGGAGTCATGTGCACGCAGAAACTGCCCCGCCTGTCTCCCACAGGTCTCTCGGCTCCACGGGCCCCTGGTTTCCTTTTTAGAGCCAAATCACATGCCGTGGCACGGACCTAGCCCGGGCTACGTGTCCCTTCACCTCTTGAAGGACGCGTCTGTCTCGGTCGCCTCCACGGTTCCGGCGGTGATGAAGCAAGCCCCTCCACCCCCCACCCCCACCCCGCCCGCCATCCAGGTCCGTCCGTCCGCGTTCAGGTTTCCGCGTGGACGGAGCCCCGAGGGCTAGGCCTCAGGGTGAGGGTGGTATGGCGGGTGGCGGGTGGCACACTGAAGGGTCCGAAATCCGGAGGATGCCGGCAAGGAAGGTCGCCAGGTCAAAGCCTTCCTTCCCTCCCTCCGTCTCCTTAGGGTGGATGGCTGGGCCCATGAATTCAGAGAGGACACGAGACACATGGTGTGAACCGAGATTCCCAAGCCAGGAGACCTGGTGGAGGGTAAAGAAACGAGCTTATTGGGGGGGGGGGGCCGGGGGGGGATGGGGGGGTTCTTAGGACTGCAGCCCAGGAGACACAGATGCAAGAAAGAAGCACTGGAAGTGTGTGTCACCAGACTACCCCACGGGGCAAGTGGAGAAGGGGAAACGAAAGAAAACACCACAAGAGCAAGGCGGGAACTTTGAAACGACAAGGCTGCAGCTAGCAGCTGCTGGCAGATTTGTTTTTGAAACCGGTTGGTGGCGCCCTTGAGCTTGATACAGTTCTGACCACTCATGCCCCCCCTCCCCCCATGGATGCCGGTGTCGGGACCCAGGGGAGGCCACCCCAAACATGTATGTGCCTCCGTGGCACACGGATAGGTTAGAAATGAGAGTGACCGAAGAAGCCGAGGGGCCGGCCAGCAGACGCAAGAGGGACCGGACCCTCAGACTCTTCTTTCTGTCTCCCTGAAAGCGGGAAATCAATCACTTCCGTGGAGGGTGCCCTCCCTGCATCTGGACTTAGGAAATCACCCTGATCTCCCACTGAGAGCCTTCAGGCCCCGGAAGCCTAGAGAAAACCAACCAACCTCGTGACTTCTTTCAGGGGCTTCCCCCCCAAAACCCAAACTCCGTCTCGATTCTTCACAGACGGGTCACCCAAAACCAAAGTCTCTCAGCCCGGTCCATTTCGCACAAAGGGCTGATTTCTTGTCCTAAAACGGAGAAAAGCTGCCTGCTTCGGGGACACATGAGTGCTTGAATGAAAGACAGGAGGTTCCCTGTCGCTCCTGCTCAACGATCCGTCTGGGGTCCATTTTTGGATCAGTCCAGCCCAGAGGACTCAAGATGTGTAGAGGGAGGGGACAACGTGCCCCTCCCCGAAACAAGACTATGTCTGTAACCAAGTTCCTCCCACTGGCCGTCCAGCTCCATTTTGGATGACTGAATCCTGGTTCACCTCATTTGGCTGTTTTGTTTTGTTTCGTTGTGTTTGTTCTTGTTTTTGTTTTTTGATTAATAGACTTTATTTCCTAGAGCAGTTTCAGGCTCACAGCAGAATTGAGCAGAAAATACAGAGAGTTCTCACACAGCCCTCCCCACCCACACATATATCCTCCCCTCCCCTCAACATCCCTCATCAGTGTGGCCTATTTGGTCAAACTGATGGTCCGACATGGACACGCTATTATCAATCAAAGTCCATAGTTTACATGACGGTTCACTCTTGATGTCGTACGTTCTATGGGTTTTGACAAATGCATAATGACATGTAGCCACCACTATGGTATCCGACGGAATAATTTCATCGCCTTAAAAAAATCCCACACGCTGTATCTGTTCATTCCTCCTTCCCTCCCTCTCCCCAAACCCCTGGATACCACGATCTTTTTATTGTTTCTAGAGCTTTGCCTTTTCCAGGATGTCCTTTGGTTGGAATTGTCCAGTTGGTAACATTTTCAGACCGGTTTCTTTGATTTAGTAAGATGTCTTCTAAGTTTCTTCCATGTCTTTCATGGCTTGATAGCTAATTTCCTTGTCTTTCTTTCTTTTTTATTCATGTATTTATTTTTTAATTTTTTACTGCACACATATTTTTTAATTTACATATACGTACTGTTCATTGTTTCCAGGAAGGTTTAGCGCTTTAGCTTTTTAAACTTACATAGTTATCAAAGGAATAAAGCCAACCGCAAAATAAGGATGAATTCAAAAAGATACACACACCCTGCTATTAACAGCAACATCATTTATAATGGCCAAGATACGGAAGCATCCTAAGTGCACATCAATATTTGAATAGATAAAAAGAGGGGACACACACACACACACACACACACACACACACACACATATACACACACGGAATGGAATACAATTCACCCGTAAGAAAGAAGGATATTTTGCCATTTGTGGCCTTTCCTTTCCTTTTTTTTTTTTTTTTTTTCCCCTCCTCCACTTTAAAAACCAGAATTTTATAACTGGGATAAACACTTCCATTGCGTCAAAAACAGTAAAATGCCTAGAAATAAACTTAATCGAGGAGGTTACCTATACTCCAGAATCTGAAATGACACAAAGAAATGGAAAGCTGTCTTGTGCTCTTGCATTGGCAGAATCAATACTATCAAAATGGCCACACTACCCAAAGCAATCCGCAGGTTCCGTGCAACCCCTGTCAAAATACTCACGACATTCCTCACAGAACTAGAACAAACAATTTCAAAATGTATAAGGAACAATGGAAGACCCTAAACAGGCAAAGCCATCTTTTGTAGGTCTCCTCTCTCTCTCTCTCTCCCTCTCTCTCTCTCTCTTTCTCTCTCTCTCCCCACTCCCTCCCTCCCTTTCTCTGTCATGTTTTTGTTCTCTTTTCTTAGGGTTTGATGACTTGAGACGATCCTTTAACATTCCTTGTAAAGCCGGCTTGATGGTGCTGAAATCTTGTAGCTTTCGTTTATCTGTGAAGCTTTTGATTTCTCCCTCAAATCTGAACGAGAGCCTTGCTGAGTAGAGTATTCTTGGCTGTCACTTTTCCCCTTTCATCACTTTAAATATGTTGTGCCACCCACTTCTGGCCTGTAGAGTTTCTGCTGAAAAATCAGCTGATAACCTTACGGGAGTTCCCTTGTATGTTATTTGTTGCTTTTCTCTCGCTCATTTTAATATTTTCTCCTTACCCTTAATTTTGGTCAATTTGATGATGATGTGTCTCGGTGTGTTCCCGTATGGTACTCTCGGCACTTCCACCTCATTTGGTTATTTAAAGGATCTTCAGTCTGTTCAATTCATAGGAGAGAACTTCCACACGTATTTCTTCTCAGTTTTATGAAACAAAGAAGGACCCAGAAAACTGGCAAAACATAAATGCTCTTCTATTGGGTTGAGCAAAGACAGGCCCTGGCCGGGGAGGGGGGGGGGGTGTAGATGTATGTTATGTCCTGATTCCAGGAAGGAAAGGGGCCAGGGTCAGCGTGCCCTTCTTTCTGGGGTATCTGTCTGTTCGCTTTTGGTGTTCGGCTGGTTTGGTTATTTCGGCTTTCTGTTTGGTTCCTTTCACAGATCCAGTGGCTCAAAGCAGCATTCTGATTTTCTTTTCTCCTGGGGTTTGGTTTTTGATAGGTAGAGGGACAGGGCCCACGCAGGGGTGGGGGTGGGGGTGGGGGTCACTGCGGCAGAGAAAGGGAGGCGGCTATGGTGAAATCATCGAGCTGAGGGGATTTCTACGAGAGGGACTCTCCGAAGTGAATGGGGTCCAAGGAGATCATCAGGGTTTCTGTGTGCTCGGTTGGTTTTGTTCGTGCGTGTGTTTGTTTTTTCTGGACGAGGCCAAAGAACTCCTCGGGTGGAGGTGCGTGTCCGAAGGGTCTGACAGGATGGGAGGATGCGGGGCGAGTCAGTCCATGTGCCCAGAAAGAGAGAGAACCTGTCATAGCTGAGACTCAGGCCTTTTTTGGACCTAGGCCCAGAGAGCAGTTCGGCTCCGAGCATTCACGGAGAAGTTCGTCGCCACCTCAGTCGTGTCCCCCACCCCCGCCCTCCCCCACGCCTCGGCCCCCAGTGAAGGAGGAATCATGAAGTGGCCGCACTTAGGCTAAGCCAATTTTGGGCTTTATGCTTACTGCTTGCTTTTAGAACGATCAGCAAACTCGACTGACCAGACACCGCTCCCAGCCCCAGGCCCACTGTTCAAAGCAGCTAAAGTTGTCGATTCTAACTGTTTGATTGGACCTTCCTCTGATCGTTCAAATTGACAATCATGTTTGACGTCTGAGTCTTTCCCCAGGAAGGGAGTCACGGGAGGATAAGCTCAGGAGAACGACCAGCCCCCTCCCACCCCCCCACCCCGAGTTCCTCCGTGGCGCTGGTGCCGCCGGGTGAGTCTGACCAGAGAAAGAAGGTCACGGGCTGATGACCTACTAGACCACCAGGAGGTCCCATGTTACCAGACACTCATCCAGATTTAGGAGGAAGTTTTATCAGAGACCCTTGTTGATCATGAGCACCTTTTATGCTCCCGCCTGTTGTGATTCCCTTTCATGCTCCAACCTGTTCGTCCACAGAAGCATGAAACCCCAACCCCAAGACGGGTTCACAGTTTGGAAGGCACTACTAGCCTGCTGTGAGTCCCCTTTGCCCAGCAAAGCAATCAAGCTGCCTCTTTTCTTCTAAACTCTAAGACCCTGTCTCTGGGTTATTTGGCTCGTCAGGGACGGGGTTGGGGGGGGCGATCTTTCGGCAACACCCGCACAAGTTTCCCTGAGTGGCAGGAACCAGCGTGGCCCTCAGGCCTCAGCCCCGCAGGCAGGCAGGCAGGCAGGCAGGCAGGCAGAGCTGGAGCGACCGTTGGTCCCGCCCCCGCCCGCGCACCCCCCCCCCCGCCCCCCGCCGCTGCTTCCGCCGCCGCCGCCGCCGCCGCCGCCACTGCCGCCGCCGCCCAGGCCTCCTCCACCGATCGGTCCCAAATCGGGTCCTAAATCGACTGGACTGTCTCCTGGAAGCGGGGGCGGGGACGTCAGGAGGATCCATTCGGCAGGGCCTCGTTCAATCGCTTCATTCAAATGCAGAAAGCTCTGTGCTCAGGTCAGAGCCTTTGACTTGGCCTCCGGCTCCTCTCCGTTGAACGGCTTTTGTTTTTTGGTTTCAATTTCCCCACCCTTAGGCCACCCCGTCCCAACTGCACGGAGGGAGGCGGGAGGGAGGGGGAGAATCTCGCCTGGTCTCAGGCCAAAGGAGTCCCCTCCTTTTCCTAACCTGGGTAAACCCCACTAAACCGTTTGAGAATCATGGAAGGGCATGGAAGCAGACCTCTGACTTGATAGATTCCTCTGGGATGGGAGACTTTAAAAAAAAAAAAAATTCTTTTTCCCCTGCTTCCAGGGAGGCAGAAAGGAGGGACAGAGTGTTCCTCTTGCCTCGGGCAGTTCTTTCTTTGTTTGTTTCTTTCTTTTGTTAAATCATGCTTTTTTTTTTTTTTCCTTCCTTTTTTTTCCTTCCAGTTTTATTGAGACAGAGTTGACATACAGCAGTGTATACTTTGGGGGGCGGGCGGGGAGAGGAATTCGATTTTATGCATTTATTTTTGACCGGAGGTACTGGGGATTTAACCCAAGACCTTGTGCTTGCTTGCTAAGCACACACTCTACCACTGACCTATACCCTCCCCCTTGGCCACTTGTGAAGTCCCTTTCATTCAGCATAATCCATCGGGCACATTTTGGGGCAGCCTACTCTGGACCCCAACATTTCCTATTCTGTAACTTCCCTGGAAGTTTTACACATTAAAAGCTGGGCTGTTGACTGTGCGTGTGCGTGTGCGTGTGCGTCCGTGCGTGCGTGCGTGCGGTCTGGGGGCAGGAGGGAGGGAATGGTTTCCTAGGGGGCCTGCGTTTCATGGACCCAGTTTCTTAGTTCTGAGAACAGGTCTGTTCAAGGAAACTGTTGCCGTTGTAGTATCTCGTCTCAGGAGGCGGTGGTGTCGATGGGCTTCTGAAGCTAGGCCTAGGGAGCAAGCAGTCAGGTATCGCCTAAGAGGCACTTGTGTGGACAACCAAAGTACAGCACAAAGGTGAATCGTCGGAGCAGATGAGAAACCAGATTCAGGGCCGGGAGTAGGGGGTCAGTCTGGTAGGAGATTTCCACACATCGGGGTCATCGAAACGGCTCGAGCAGTTTGAAATGCCTCTGATGATGTCCTGGGGTGTTCGGCTCAACTCTCTGAGCGGCTCCCCCGAAAACAGGCCCGAGGATGGTTTCCACAGGAGCTGTTGTGGCCATTTCTCTGACGTTTACCTCCCGTTGTCCAGCTTCAGTCTGCAAGGCTTCAGGAGACGGAGCGTTTTCGTACTCAATGATGCCAAGGCAAAAGGGTGAGAGAAAATGGGAAACATTCGTGGAGAGGGTCCTAGGCAGATAGTGGAGGCAACTAGAAGACCTTCAGTCTCCGGGCTGGCTTTCAGGTTGAGACAAAAACCCTAAGGAAAGCACTTGCTGCCACAGGACATAGACTAACATGGGAACCATCCAGAGAAGATCAGCACGGCCCCTGAACGTGGACGACACACGCCCATGCGTGAAGCGTTCCATAGTTTTAGTGAAGTCAGTCACCCAGGGAAAGACAGATATCCTATGCCATCACTTCTAGGTGGGATCTGAAAGTAAGTCAAGACACCCATCCATACATAAATAACTCCATTTTAAAAAGACTCCAAGGAACCTATTTACAAAACAGAAACAGACTGGACTCGCAGACATGGAAAAGAAACCGATGGTTAACACAGGGGACAGGGTAGGGTGGAGGAACGGGGTAAGGCGGAGGGATAAATCAGGAGTTTGGGATTAGCAGATATAAACCACCCTATACAAACTAGGTACACAAGTAGGTCCTACTGTCTAGCACAGGGAACTATGTTCAATAGCTTGTAATAACCTATCCTGAAAAAGTATACGTGTGTGTGTGTGTGTGTGTGTGTGTGTGTGTGTGTGTGTGTGTGTGAATAAGTGAATCACTATGCCGTACGTCATAAATGAACACAACATTGTAAGTCAACTATACTTCCATTGACAGAGAGTTCCTACAATAAGCAGGCAGACAGACCGACAGACCGTCAGACAGACAGACAGGCAGGCAGACAGACACACACACACACACACACACACACACACACACACACACACACACACACACTGTCTGTCTGTCTGTCTGTCTGTCTGTCTGTCTCTCTCTCTCTCTCTCTCTCTTTCTCTGTCTGTCTGTCTATCTGTCTGTCTCTCTTCTAAGGGTGGAGAAGAGTTTGCTGAGCTATTTCGGGGGCCCTCTCATCCTAGTTCCTATCTCCAAGTTGGTTCAAAGTCCAAAAGGCCGTCAAGCACTTAGTCAGATAGGTCCCTCGAAGAATACCTCCCACATCACGATGACAGACTTCTTAGGCCAGCCGAGAAGGTCCTTCAGTTCTGTGCCCATCTTGGCTCTAAGTTGATGTCAGTCCTCCAGGATCCAAGAAAGCCACGTTGGAAAACAAGTGGTGATTTTGATGGGACAGAAGATCAGTCATTTGGGGGGCGAAGGGTGGGGTAGGGAGAGATACCAGCCTGTCTGTCTGTCTGTTTTCATCCAGTGTGGGAGCCTTCCCAAAGAGATAACTCGAGAAGAGAGAAACGGGGAGTTGACAAAGAACACGTGCGGTGGCGTGCCCTCCCCCCACCCCAGGAGAAGGCCAAGCCAGAAGTCCCTCCGGATGGCGGGCTCTGGACTCCGGCTTCCAGGGGAAGCGATATTTTTTCCTCCCCATTTCAGGCCCGGAAGAAGAGGGAGAGGCAGAGTGTCCTTCTCGGGCATCCGTTGTTTCTGAAGCACGCTTGTTGCCGAAAGATCGGCCCCCGTCCCCGATGAGCCCAAGAATCCAGAGACAAGGTCTTGGAGCTTAGAAGAAAAGAGGTCATTTTATCGCTCTGCCGGGCAAAGGGGATTCACAGCAGGCTAGCGTCTTCAAAACTGTGTACCCACCTTGGGGATGGAGTGGGTGGGGTGGTTCTAGAGCCATAGCTCAAACAATCAAGCATCGATCACCATCCACAGAATCGTTTTCTCATCAGAAGACTCAGCATGGTGTCACGATGCCTCCCAGGTGACCCATTCTATAGAGGCTGGCGGTTAGATCTCATTATCTCATAAGCACTCAAGGTGTGGCCTTCTTGGTCACTCAGGCTATTTTGTCAGGTCAGTAGTCCCGTGACCGACCTTCTCCTCGGAGAAGGACTCAGAGACCCAGCACGATGATGACTTGCAATGACTGAAATACAGTAGAAACAGTAAGATCGATAGCTTCCAGTTTCAACAACGGGCCTGGAACCGTGAGCAGCAACCGGTCAGTCAGAAGAGTCGACCGTTTTAAGGGCGAGCATAAGAAACCGAATGACACCCCCCCCCCCCAAGCAAATGAATGAATGAATGAATGACCTAATGATCCTCCCCTCCTCTCCCCCCCCCCGCCCAAAAACGAAGCAATCCGTTAGCCTAATTCCGGCCATTTTATTCATCCTCCTTCACCCTGAAGCCCCAGTCAGCCACGTGCCACAGTGGTCTGTTTTCCGGTTTCCTCCACCACCCCAACCCCCACCAACGACCACCCCGCCAACATCCCCCCATGCCCAACCACCGCCCCAAGCGCGGGACTGGACGGGGGTGCTGGGGGCTGAGGGGGCGGCGATGGCGGCTTGAGGTGAGGGTGGGGAGTGTTCCGCCCAGATCGTATAGGAAGCTCAAACACAGCTGCAGTACGAGACGAGATGGTAGATTTCTGTGAGTCCTCCCTCCTCTTAAAATCCTTCCTAAGGAGGAGACAGACAGAAAGAGAAACATCACCCTCACTCCCAACGCCTCCTGTGCCCTCGTTGCACCCCAAAACAACAACAAGAAAAACAAAAACAAACACAACCACAAATAACTCGCTATCCCTGGGGAAGAAGGTTTCGATGGCATGGGGATATCATTCTAAACTTCATTCCCTCTTCATCACATTTCATGGAAACCGATTGCAATCTATGAGGCCCTGTGAAGGTAGGGGTTGGGGGGTAGGGAGGAGGGAGGGAAGGGAAGGGGGGAGAGAGAGAGAGAGAGAGAGAGAGAGAGAGAGCGCAGAGGAGAGGAGGGATAAAAGGGGAGAGGACAGGAAAGGAGAGGAGGGAAAAGAGGGGAGGGAAGGGGAAGCGAGAGGAGGCGAGGGGAGAGGAGAGGAGTGGAGGAGAGGGGAGAAGAGAGGAGCGGAGGGGTGAGGGGGGAAGGGAGGGGAGAACAGGGAAGAGGAGAGGAGGGGAGAGGAGAGGAAAGAGAGACAAGGGAGACAGACAGAAAGGCACACACACACACACACACACACACACACACACACACACACACACACACAGAATAGCGAAATGGAGAGAGAGACAGAGAGAGACAGACAGACAGACAGACACGGATCTAGGTCCGGGAGACTACACATGGGTATTCTTCTGAGTGATTTTATGTGTTTTCTCAATCGCCACCTATGGAGATAAAAGTCGCTCCCATAAGATGAAGGGAGTCCTTCTGCCACCGCCCCCGGCCCCGCCCTCCAGCACCGCTTGTGTTTGTCAGGGATTCCAAGCCAAAGCACGTGGAGGAGTGGGAGAGCTTCCTGGCGGCCCAAGGGGGAGGAAAGTCCGGCAGCATGAGAGAGGTAGTTGGCACGGGGAAGCTGGAGGCAGGCTGACGAGAAGATGGGTGAGGGGGCAGGGAGGAGGGTTTCCCAAGTTGGAGAGCCAAGACGAGGGAGGGGAGCCGTCGGTGGTCGCGTTCTGACCCCGACCCCGACCCAGACTGGAGCGGATCCCTGAAAGGAGGCGGTTCGGGCTCTCCTGCCGAGAACGCCCCTCTCTTCCTCTTTGTGCAGAAACACCTTCCGCGGACCGAGAAAGTCTATCCCGAGACCCTCGTCGGAAGAGTCCTTTCCAGACCCATCACGATCCTCCTGGGCCAAGGGGTCCAGGGGATGGGGCGGGGCCTCCATTCGATCCGTCTTCCGTCCGTCCATCCATCCGCAAGATCTTGAATATCCATGTAGGATTCCGGATGGTAGCAGTTTTCCAGGATCCTCCAGATCCTTGTAAGACCTCTCCTGGCAGATTCGACCCCTAGGTCGTACCGCGCAGCACAGGGCACTAGATTCAGTCCCTCGGGACGAGGGTTCCTGAAAAAGACCAGGAAAAAGAAGAACACAATCACTATGGTGTGCACCAGCCAGAAACCAGCACAACCTCGTCACTCTAACAGACTTGCCAAAGGCGGGGTGGGGAGAGAAAGTCATAGGATGGCTACCATCCCTCCCACCCCCACCCCACACGCCAAGCCCCCCAGCCCATCGTCATCCCTGCTCCCCCTCCTCCTCCCCCTCCCCTCCATCGACGCCCGCCTCCCGCTTGTACCCCACTCCTCCGAACCCAGCACCACCCACCTCGGCCTGGACGTGCTCGGCTCGGCTCGGCTCGGCTCGGCCCGGCCCGGCCCGGCCCGGCCCGGCCGTCCGGCCGACTTCTTCGCAGTGTCTAAAATAGCGCCCGGCCGACAGGCAGGTGGCACACGGCACCCGGCAGGGGAGCGAGCGGGACGGTTCGGGATCTCTGGGCGGCGGGGACACGCGGCCGGACAACCAGGAGCACGGACGGCCTGGCGTGCGTTTCTCCGCTCGGGGGGCCTCGACCAGGGACTGTGGTACGGGGAACGGGGACACACACACACACACACACACACACACACACACACACACACACACCCCTTCACCCCCACCCCCACCCCCACCTCCACCTCTGACAGCTTTCATTTGTTTTCGGCCGACCGTCCCTCGATGAGGTACAAGTGCCGGGGCTGGGGCTGGGGCTGGGGCTGGGGGGGTGGAGTTCCTCCCTCCACAACGACCCCACACGGGCTCTGTTCCAGTCACCCGAGTCCTCTTCCAAGTGAGACCACAGGCCTCCATCACCCGGCGTGAGCACTCGGGGGAAAAAGTCACCATCCTCATCGCTCCGCTCCACCTCTACACGTGAAGAACAGTTCCCAGCCCACGCCACTCAACCCCACCCCACGCCCCGATGCCACCCACCGCAGTGGAGAGAAACGAGACGAATCCACAGACGTCCATCCATCCGATGAAGAAACGGACGGCCCCATTCCAAGGAAGCATAGATATCTAGTCAGGAGATTCATCGAGTACTATGGAGGCGGTGGGAAAGGGGGGGGGGTGTTGCGGTGGGGAGGGCCTAGAGATCCAGCAGTACAGCCCGTGCTTAGCATGCAAAAAATAAAGGCCCAGGGTTCAATCCCCAGCACCTACTCTTCAAAAATAACCCGCGGAGAAGCAAGACGGCGGAGTAGAAGGACACTCGTAGCTCACCCTCTCCCACAAATACACCAAAACTCACATCGACGGACCCACTTGGCCAATCAGAGCACCTGCGGAACTCCGACAGAACACCGCCCTCTTCGAAAGACAAAGACGCCCAAAATCTGGTAGGAGAAAAGGAGAAAAGAAAGAGTAAAAAGCAAAACAGTGCGGGAGGGACCGGTCCCGCGGGGAGGGAGCGGCAGAGGAGGAATAGGGCTCGTTCGCCAAAACTGCCCCTCTCCAACGGAGAGGCCGACGGGACGGAGGGGGCGCCCCCGAGCCTCAGATCTACCCAGAGCACCCCTTGACCGACCGACCCAAGTGAAACGGGCACAGAGGGTCCCCGCGACACCCAGCCCGAGTCGCAGGCCGGCAGCCAGGGGCCGGGACAGGCCGCACGAGCCGGGCGGAGGACCGGGGCGGCGGCCGGGAGGGGATACAGAGCAGAACAACCCGCCCCCCCCATACATGACGGGAAAAGAAAGGCAAAGCAACACGGCCGGTGTGCCCTGGGGGGAGGGGCGCCGTAGCCTCCGTCTCCTCAGATCCGCGGCGCCATCACCGGCGCTTCTCGCGAGAAGAGAGGCGGGACGCAGCCACAGCCGCCATAGCCTCTGGCGTGCAGCATGCGGGCGGGGGCGGGGCCGAGACTCGAATCCGCACCCGGGGGCTCCGCAGCCTTCTAGGCAGGACTGAGATTCGTTTACAGCCCGAGGCAGATAGGATATTTCTGCCCCGGTACCTCAGAGAACTCGCGCCACCATGACTAAGAAGGAGCCGAGTTTTGGGACGCAGCTAGGGGCGGGGCGGTTCCACGGTCTTCCCCGAGCCCACCTACGGAGAGGAGCGCCGCCGACCCGAGTCGGAGCACACAGCCGCACGGAGCAGCGGAACGACCGGGGCCGGGAGAGGGCGGGCGGCCAGCCAGCCACCCTCCTTCCCGGGAGGAACGCAGCATCCGACCGCGGTGCCGGGAACACGTCCCCCCCCCCCTTTTTTTTTTTCCTTTTCCTTTCTCTTTTTTAATCTCTCTTCTATCGGTTTTACCTTCTGTTACCTTTTTAACCTTGACTTTTGAACAGTCGTCTACGTTGACGGTTTTAATCCCTTTTAAATGTTTCCTTGAAAATCTTTTTATTATTATTATTTTTAAACATCCACCCCCTTTCCTTTTTCTCTTCTCTTGGTTTAGATCTCCTGTTATTGATTATTTACAGGTTTCAGATATCGTTTCTCGATCTTTTTTCTCCTTTTTATTAAGGTTATTAAAAGACGTCTCAACTCGATCGCTCTTCTGCTTCCACTTACTCTTCTATTATTGATTACACAGTGTCTTCAAACCTTTTCTTTCTCCCTCCTTTTCAAATCCTGTGTTTTATCTCTTGTTAAAGTCTGTTCTATTTCCGATTACCTTTTAAAAATTTACTTTTGAAACAATTGTGCTTTATTTTCTGATCTTTTCTATTTTTTAAAGGCTTTTAGAAGACGTCTCACCTCGATCGCTCTTCTGCTTCCACTTGCTCTTCTATTATTGCTTGTACACTCTTTTCAAACCTTTTTTTCCTCCATTCTTTTAAAATCCGGCTCCCCCACCCCCCTCCCCCTCCCACCGTCTCTGTCTCTGTCTCTCTCTCTCCCCCTATCCCCCTCTCCGTCTCCCTCTATCTCCCTCTCCCTCTCCCTCCCTCCCTCCCTCTCTCTCTCTCTCTCTCTCTCTCTCTCTCTCTCTCTCTCTCTCTCTCTCTCTCTCTCTCCTCTCCCTCTCCCTCTCCCTCTCCCTCTCCCTCTCCCTCTCCCCCCCTTTTAAAGTTTTATTCCTGTATAGGCTTTAGATAAATACCTAAACTCCTTAAGGACCACAATAGATAACTGATACTCCTTAAGCCACAGTGCCAGAGAGATAGGAGCAGCATGAGGAAGCAGAGGAACCACTCCCAATGAAAAGAGCCAGAGAAATTCCCTGAAAGCACGATCCACAAAATAGACACGGATGGCCTGCTAGATCAAGATTTCAAAAAAGGAGAGATCCAAGTACCGAAGGAACTCCAAGTGATAGTGTTTAGATGTATACTGTACGTCAAAAACGAAATCGAAGCTCTAAAGAAGAGTCAAGGAGAACTGGTCAGCTCACTGGCTGACATGAGAAGTGGTCTAAAGGCTGTCCAAAGGAGGCTAGATCACACCGAGGAGCGAATAAGTGGCCCAGAAGACAGGACAACAGAAAGAACCCAATCAGAACAGCTGAGAGAAAAACAAATAAAGAACAACGAAAACAATCTCAGGGACCTACGGGACCATCGAAAGCGTGCCCATCTACGCACAATAGGGGTTCCAGAAGGGGAAGGAAGAAGCAAGGGGGTCGAAAAGGTATTTGAAGAAAGCATGACTGAAAATTTCCCAGCTCTAAAGAAGGAATCCGATATCCAAGTCCAGGAGGCTCAGAGGGTGCCAAACAGGGAGAACTCAAACAGACCCACACCGAGACCTATCCTAATCCAGATGGTCAGAGTCAAGGAGAAAGCAATGATCCTAAATGCCTTTAGGCAAGAGAAAAACAAAGAGTGAGTTCCAAGGGAACCCCCATAAGGCTCTCAGCGGATTTCTCTCCACAAACACGTCAGGCCAGAAGGGAGTGGCAAGATCTATTGAAATTCCTGAATGAAACACAAAACAAAACAAAACAAAACAAAACAATGCAGCCTAGGATACTCTATCCAGCAAAGCTATCCTTTAGAATAGAAGGAGAGGTAAAGAACTTCACAGACAAGCAAAAACTAAAAGAGTTTTGCAACACTCAACCCATGCGAAAAGAAACATCCACAGGTCTACTCTAAATAGAGAAGAAGCAGGACGGTACAAACATGAGACACTCATCCCCGGAAAGGTGATCACTCCCGTTCATTCCAAACAGAATAAACACAAAATTGTAAAAGAAGACATCTAAACCATCAGGAGTGACAGAGGGAAGCAAGAAAATATAGAGACTTTTATTTTTCCCCCTTCTCCTTCCTTTCTTTCTCTTTGAAACGTTTTGTTCTCGGTAGGATGGGCTTGAGATTCTATTACTATCTGTTTCGTACAAACAGTTATAGTCCTAGGTGAACAGATTTCCAAAAGAAAAACGAACGAACGAACGAACGAACGAACGAACGAACTAACAAAACAGAAACAGACCGACAGATTACAAACTTGAGGTTGTCAGGGGTAAGGGCGGTGGGACGGGACTGGGATCTCCACATGTAGAATAGATAAACACGATGGTACCGTGGAACACGGGGAAGAAAAGTTTAAAAAAAAAAAATCAAATAAGCCAAATGACGCCTACCCGCCCGAAGAAAGAAAAGTCCATAGACACGGACGCGCATGCGTACAGACACCGCATACAGAGAGAGAGAGAGAGAGAGAGAGAGAGAGAGAGAGAGAGAGAGAGAGACAGACAGACAGACAGACAGACAGACAGACAGACAGACAGACAAAGACAGACAAAGACACACATACTTAAGCCAAGCATGCAAACTAAAAATCCCTACATGACGTGAAGCAACCCAGATCATCCAATAACCAAGGACGCCCGGTCAACTAGAGATCCTTGGGGCCACAGGAGGCCAGGTAAGCCGCATAGGCACACAGAGTACAATCCCTCGGGCCACGGGCAG